>NW_025537936.1:0-25347 GCF_020615455.1 Coregonus clupeaformis | reverse complement strand
TGGGGGAAAAAAGTATTTAGTCAGCCACCAATTGTGCAAGTTCTCCCACTTAAAAAAATGAGAGAGGCCTGTAATTTTCATCATAGGTACACGTCAACTATGACAGACAAAATGAGAAAAAAAATCCAGAAAATCACATTGTAGGATTTTTAATGAATTTATTTGCAAATTATGGTGGAAAATAAGTATTTGGTCAATAACAAAAGTTTCTCAATACTTTGTTATATACCCTTTGTTGGCAATGACACAGGTCAAACGTTTTCTGTAAGTCTTCACAAGGTTTTCACACACTGTTGCTGGTATTTTGGCCCATTCCTCCATGCAGATCTCCTCTAGAGCAGTGATGTTTTGGGGCTGTCGCTGGGCAACACGGACTTTCAACTCCCTCCAAAGATTTTCTATGGGGTTGAGATCTGGAGACTGGCTAGGCCACTCCAGGACCTTGAAATGCTTCTTACGAAGCCACTCCTTCGTTGCCCGGGCGGTGTGTTTGGGATCATTGTCATGCTGAAAGACCCAGCCACGTTTCATCTTCAATGCCCTTGCTGATGGAAGGAGGTTTTCACTCAAAATCTCACGATACATGGCCCCATTCATTCTTTCCTTTACACGGATCAGTCGTCCCTGGTCCCTTTGCAGAAAAACAGCCCCAAAGCATGATGTTTCCACCCCCATGCTTCACAGTAGGTATGGTGTTCTTTGGATGCAACTCAGCATTCTTTGTCCTCCAAACACGACAAGTTGAGTTTATACCAAAAAAGTTATATTTTGGTTTCATCTGACCATATGACATTCTCCCAATCCTCTTCTGGATCATCCAAATGCACTCTAGCAAACTTCAGACGGGCCTGGACATGTACTGGCTTAAGCAGGGTGACACGTCTGGCACTGCAGGATTTGAGTCCCTGGCGGCGTAGTGTGTTACTGATGGTAGGCTTTGTTACTTTGGTCCCAGCTCTCTGCAGGTCATTCACTAGGTCCCCCCGTGTGGTTCTGGGATTTTTGCTTGTGATCATTTTGACCCCACGAGGTGAGATCTTGCGTGGAGCCCCAGATCGAGGGAGATTATCAGTGGTCTTGTATGTCTTCCATTTCCTAATAATTGCTCCCACAGTTGATTTATTCAAACCAAGCTGCTTACCTATTGCAGATTCAGTCTTCCCAGCCTGGTGCAGGTCTATAATTTTGTTTCTGGTGTCCTTTGACAGCTCTTTGGTCTTGGCCATAGTGGAGTTTGGAGTGTGACTGTTTGAAGTTATGGACAGGTGTCTTTTATACTGATAACAAGTTCAAACAGGTGCCATTAATACAGGTAACGAGTGGAGGACAGAGAAGCCTCTTAAAGAAGAAGTTACAGGTCTGTGAGAGCCAGAAATCTTGCTTGTTTGTAGGTGACCAAATACTTATTTTCCATCATAATTTGCAAATAAATTCATTAAAAATCCTACAATGTGATTTTCTGGATTTTTTTTCCTAATTTTGTCTGTCATATTTGACGTGTACCTATGATGAAAATTACAGGCCTCTCTCATCTTTTTAAGTGGGAGAACTTGCACAATTGGTGGCTGACTAAATACTTTTTTTCCCCCACTGTAATGTATTCTCTGTTTCCCCACGCTCTACACCAGATCTACATCTCACCAAACGGAGGGCGTCACAGACACCTGGAATCTTCAATTTCAACTGCACATCCTCAACACTTAAACCTAACCCCGTTATCACTCCTTTCAATGCCACCCTGTTCCGGAGAGCAATTCAAGTCACAATTCCTGTCTCTAATCACGTAATCCGCAGCGCCCGCTCCCTCTGGGCAGAGGAGAAACAATAAATCATCACGAGTCCACTCAGTTACCTTCACCAACTCAACAGTCCCCAACCTCTTCTCCACCTAACCTGACACCACATATGGATCCATTCTCTCTAGTGGGAGTGGGAGAACTTGCACAGTTGGTGGCTGACTAAATACTTTTTTTCCCCACTGTATAGTCCTAAAAAAGCTTTCCAGTTTCACTGACTCACCCAATGATGTGCAGCTCACTCACCAGCCAAAAGCTTATCTCTCTCTTGCTTTAATTTTTAAAAACAATGCTGTTCGCTCTATAGGCCTATTTGGAAGTTGTTAACTTGGTAACATACAGACATTAGTATTTTATTTTCATCCATTTGCTTTACAACCTGTGTTTTCCAGCGATTGTATTCGAAATATTTGCTAAAGGCCTGTTTTGGCTGCATGCTGTTAACTGACAGATTTGCCACACGTTAGGCTACTTGTGATTTGGCTACACACAATCCACAGCTATGCTATTTTTTTAAAATTAGCTATGGATCCTCTGTGGCGAAATTCTAGGCTTACTCCTGGTGTAGTATTGGGAATGATTTAATTTCTTTCTGAACAGACTGCAGAGTGCTGCAGCACCTCCAGCACACTTCCCGCAGCTATTATTCTATTAGGAGATAAATGATGAAGTGCAATGCTGGAGAGAAGAGAGTTGCCGGCTTATGTCTATAACAGCACAGAGAGGGAGAGAGATCATAGGAAGTGAATGTCATTGTATTTCTGTGAGAGATACAGGCGTGCTTCTCTCTCTCACCACAGCAATGGCCACGCCTTGGTCTAGGCTACAATGTTGCGCAAACCATAAACCCAAGACGGCCCAACATTAACCAATTCTTAGAATATCATGCACGTTTTCACATTACTTTTTTTTTTAGGGGGCATGACAATTACAGAGGAATCTAAATGTAATTACTCTGATTGCTTTTATTAGGATTTTTACATTGCAAACAGTGGAAATAATTTTTCTTGCCACAAGAGGTAGGCTACCTGATCCTGGCAAATGGGTTCCGGAACGAAAGACTACAAAACTGAGAGGTACCAGAGGATCCAGCTCAAATTAAGCACTGTCCTTTTCAAATAATGGGGTAGGGCCATCCCAAGGATCCCTGAACGCACGGACGGTTGCACCAAATATTTCTTATAACTAAACCAAGATAGACCACAGCTGGTCGTTTCCGCCGAGTGGCGCAGTGGTCTAAGGCACTGCATCGCAGTGCTAGCTGTGCCACTAGAGATGCTGGTTCGAATCCAGGCTCTGTCGTAGCCGGCCGCGACAGGGTAGGGGAGGGAATGGCCGGCAGGGATGTAGCTCAGTTGGTAGAGCATGGCGTTTGCAACGCTAGGGTTGTGGGTTCGATTCCCACAGGGGTATGACATTTTTTTAACTATAAGTCGCTCTGGATAAGAGCGTCTGCTAAATGACTAAAATGTAAATGTAAAATGAACAGATGAGTCATAGTGTGCAGAGCCAAGCACGAGCTAGCGAGATCCTATTGGTGTGTTCTAGCAAACATCTGCATATTTCTGTTAGGGAACGCCTCCTCTGTGAAGCGCTCGTGTGCAATAACTCAATTCGCCTTTGTGTTCCTTCTAAATAACGTGATTTAAAAAAGTATTCGTCCACAAAACTTAGTCCACTCTGTGCATAACAGATTTTAGTTTTGGGAACAGAATTGTATTAAGATCACGTTTCATCGATTGGAACATTTGCATAATGTCGGCCAAAATCCATCTCCTTCCATCTTCTCCCACTGCCGGCCAGTACCAGATTCTTCTGACAAGCGGTACGGGCGTAGCCTATTGTCATCTGAATGACTTACATAGAAAACCTCTTAGTTTATATAATGCTTTTCCGAGCTAATTCCATCCAACAGTTGCCAACCATTATTGAGTGTCACTCCTCGCCACATATAGGATCACCCTATATGGTATCGTGTTGCACCCTAGTCAGGATATTCCATCACGTACTCCTTCTAAGATTAGCACCAGTGGCCCCCCAGCTATCTTGGCCCACATACCTTCTGGCACCCACCAGTGACAGAAATAAATACATGGAATGTATGTCATCCTCCAAATCCTTATGCAGCTCTCAATATTCCAAACATTAACTAATACTTAATAAAAGACGTAATATCAGTATGTAATAGCACGTTTAAACTTTCTAATATCGAAAGAACATGTCATACCATGCTAGGTAACACATCCATTAAGGTATTATCACGTCTGGTAAAGGTTTGATGTGTTATTTTTATGTCAAACTGAGTAAACCTGGTAACTATTTTACAAGTCACATAGCTAGATACTTTGGGTTTGTCTGAATGGTGTACATAATTTCCTCAAGGTGATTTCATAAAGAATCAATTTATTTTAGATTATCCGAGTTTGTTTAGCATTTTTGGTTTTGTGTCAAATTAACGAGCTGGTAAAATGGCGCCACCCACTCGGTCAGCATCAACGGATTTCAGTGTAGCAGAGAGACAATTTCAGGGTTGCACTACTGTTTTGAAGCTGAATGTAATGATTATCAGTTTTCTACGTGTACTAATATTCAGACACATTCAGTTGTTTCTGTATTTATCGATAAATGTTACTATTGTGTGAACGGAAAATACAATTGGTTTTTGATTGAAATAATACAGTGAAGACCAGGTTATTCAGGAACATAGTACATAGTCCCACCTAAAACAAACAGTGACCTTGTACTAAATGGCTTTTGTCATTTATGCCTTTACAGTACCAGTCAAAAGTTTGGACACACCTACTCATTCAAGGGTTTTTCTTAATTTTTTACCATTTTCTACATTGTAGAATAATAGTGAAGACATCTAAACCATAAAATAACACATATGAATCATGTAGTAACCATAAAGGTGTTAAACAAATCAAATATATTTTAGATTTTAGATTCTTCAAAGTAGCCATCCTTTGCCATGATGACAGCTTTGTAGAATCTTTGTAATCTACAATGTAGAAAATAGTAAAAATAAAGAAATCCTGTAAAGAGTAGGTGTTCTAAAACTTTTGACTGGTTCTGTATGTGATTTTGGGAAAATCTGCTATAGTTTAAGTACCGGCACCTCAAATATCTAGTGCTTAAGCTCATGTTCCTCTTATAGAATGTTAGCTCAACAGTATTGTGGAGCTACTGCACCTAAATATAAACAGTACCGGCACCCAAAATGAGTACTGGCACCTATTTCAGTCCAAGTCAAGCACTGAAGTAGATAATTTAACAAGAAGAAATATAATATATTTTTAGAGAATAAAGAAAGTGCAAGAACTGTCAAGACATTAACTTTTTGTGTCTGTTTCTCATTGTTACTACAGGACGACTAGAATTAAATCTGAGGCCGGTAACATCAATAGTGAGGACAAACCCAGCCAGCCTCTCTCCTTCCACACTGAGTCCAAACCTACAGTCAGTGGGTCCTGATTGTGACAGTGGAGCCCAGTTTGCTATGCAGGATCCAGAGATGGCATCAGTGAAGCTGGAAGACTGCAGTCAAACACTGGAGCTGAATATCAACATTAAAGATGAAGAAGAGGAGGAGAAGATTGGGAAATCTGTTTCTCATGGTAAGAGCAGGTTCTATCTAACTAAGTTTGTGTTATTCATTCCAACTTCCCAATGTGCATGAAAAGTTGCAGTAGAACTGTTTTATGATTAACTGTTTCAATGAGAATGTAGATATTATTTCATGCTACTGACACTTACATGGTTTGACACCAGTATTGCCAGCATGTGTTTTATTCACTGGGCTATCTGGAGTGATCAGAGTGTAGACTAAAGAAGTGAAGTAGACAAACTGCCAATGTTTTAAAGTTCTATTAAAAGAGTCAGTGTAGTTACTAACCCTCGTGATAGTGAGTGGAGGATGATATGGCTTCTTCATCTGCATTGCTTGCTCTTTGGGGGTTTTAGGCTGGGTTTCTATAAAGCACTTTATGACAACTTCTGATGTAAAAAGGGGCTTCATAAAATACAGTTGATTGACATGTATATCACAACAACTGACTGGTTCTTCTGTTGGTGTTCACACAGGAGACCATGTTGAGACATTCTCTACATCCAGAGAGCAACAGCAGGAAGATCACAGAGCTAAGAGGTCTCACCACTGCCCACATTGTGAGGAGTTTTTCTCAATTCTATCAAAGCTAAAAATACACTTACAAAAACACACAGGAGAGAATCTGTATTCCTGTACTGACTGTGGGAAGAATTTCACTACATCACAGACTCTGACGGTTCATCAGAGAGTGCACACAGGAGAGAAGCCTTACTCCTGCTCTGACTGTGTAAAGCGCTTCAAAACATCAACTGAGCTAAAAGTTCATCAGAGAACACACACAGGAGAGAAGCCTTACTCCTGCTCTGACTGTGGGGCAAGTTTCTCTCATCAGAGCACCTTAAAACAACATAAACGTATACATACAGGAGAGAAGCCTTACTCCTGCTCTGACTGTGTAAAGTGCTTCAAAACATCAACTGAGCTAAAAGGTCATCAGAGAACACATACAGGAGAGAAAACTTACTCCTGCTCTGACTGTGGGGCAAGTTTCTCTCGTCAGGGCACCTTGAAACAACATGAACGTATACATACAGGAGAAAAGCCTTACTCCTGCTCTGACTGTGGGGCAAGTTTCTCTCAACCTGGCAACTTAAAACAACATGAACGTATACACACAGGAGAGAAGCCTTACTTCTGCTGTGACTGTGGGGCAAGTTTCTCTCAACTTGGCAACTTAAAAATACATAAACGTATACATACAGGAGAGAAGCCTTACTCCTGCTCTGACTGTGTAAAGTGCTTCACAACATCAACTGATCTAAAAATTCATCAGAGAACACACACAGGAGAGAAGCCTTACTCCTGCTCTGATTGTGTAAAATGCTTCACAACATCAAGTGAGCTAAAACTTCATCAGAAAACACACACAGTAGAGAAGCCTTACTCCTGCTCTGACTGTGGGAAGAGTTTCTCTCGACTGGGCAGCTTAAAAAAACATGAACCTATACACACAGGGGAGAAGCCTTTCTCCTGCTCTGACTGTGGAAAGATTTTCTCTCAAATAGGCCATTTAAAAACACATGAACGTATACACACAGGAGAGAAGCCTTACTCCTGCTCTGACTGTGGGAAGAATTTCTCTCGAATGGGCAACTTAAAAAAACATGAAGTTATACACACAGGAGAGAAGCCTTTCTCCTGCTCTGACTGTGGGAAGAACTTCTCTCAAATAGGCCATTTAAAAACACATGAACGTATACACACAGGAGAGAAGCCTTACTCCTGCTCTGACTGTGGGAAGAATTTCTCTCGAATGGGCAACTTAAAAAAACATGAAGGTATACACACAGGAGAGAAGCCTTTCTTCTGCTCTGGCTGTGGGAAGAGTTTCTCTCGACTGGGCAACTTAAAACAACATGAACGTAGACATTCAGGAGAGAAGCCTTACTCCTGCTCTGACTGTGGGGCGAGTTTCTCTCAACTTGGCAACTTAAAACAACATGAACGTATACATTCAGGAGAGAAGCCTTACTCCTGCTCTGACTGTGGGGCGAGTTTCTCTCAACTTGGCAACTTAAAACAACATGAACGTATACACAAAGGAGAGAAGCCTTTCCACTGATCTAAAAACAACAGCTGAGCTGCAATGTCATCAGAAAACACACACAGGAGAGAATCCTTACTTATGCTCTTAATATGGCAAGAGTTTCTCCCGATTGGCAATGTAAAAACACACCAACGGTTACACACTGGATAGAAGATCTATTACTGCACTGACAGTGAGACGAGATTCTACAGATTGGGCAATTTAAGACACCAACGTATACATAAGAAGTGGTAGTGGTCAAAGACAAGACCACAGAGGGAACTCCATCCTAGATCTGATTAACACAACCCACTGTACTTGTTTCTCTCAGATCCAGTGATCACAAATGTCTGCTGTTCTCTCCAAACACAACATCAGGAGGGAGAAGTGAGGTGCAAGTGAAGGGCCTTGAGGATCATCTCCAGAGGTGGAGCAGTCCAACCACAGCTCCCGTCACTGCAGAGCATGCGTTAACAGGCTGCAGTGCACCTGGTGAAGGACATGCACACTCTTGACCACCCACTGAATGATCTGCTCCCTCCAAAAAGAGGTAACTGCACAACCAGGCTCCTGAGAAACAGCCACAAACTGTCCTGTATAACTGCCCGTACAAACCGCCTGCGAAACGCCACTCCACCCACTGCTATCAGACTGCATAATAACTCCACCTCTTAAATGGTTTCCCCCCCCCCCAACATTTTTTAAATCACATTTTTATATTTCAATTTACATCATGAAAAATGTTTCCATTGATCTTCCTTAAGATGTTTCTACAACTTGACTGGAATCCACCTCAGATAAATTCAATTGATTGGACATGGTTTGAAAAGGCACACACCTGTCTATATAACATCCCACAGTTGAAATTGCATGTCAGAGCAAAAACCAAGCCATGAGGTCGAAGGAATTGTCCGTAGAGCTCTGAGACAGGATTGTGTCGAGGCACAGATCTGGGGAAGGATACCAAAAAATGTCTGCACCATTGAATGTCCCCAAGAACACAGCAGCCTCCTCCATTCTTAAATGGAAGAAGTTTGGAACCACCAAGACTCTTCCTAGAGCTGTCCGCTGAGCAATCGGGGAGAAGGGCCTTGGTCAGGGAGGTGACCAAGAACCCGATGATCACTTTGACAGAGCTCCAGAGTTCAGCCCACTTGGAGTTAAGCCAAGAGGCACCTAAAGGACTCTGACCATGAGAAACAAGATTATCTTGTCTGATGTTACCAAGATTAAAATCTTTGGCCCGAATGCCAAGCGTCACGTCTGGAGGAAACCTGGTACCATGCCTACGGTGAAGCATGGTTGTGGCAGTATCATGCTGTGCGGCTGTTTTTCAGAGGCAGGGACTGGGAGACTAGTCAGGATCAAGGGAATAATGAACGGAGCAAAATACAGAGAGATCCTTGATGAAAACCTGCTCCAGAGCGCTCAGGACTTCAGACTGGGGTGAAGGTTCACCTGGCCCAGCCAGAGCCCAGACTTGAACCAGATTGAACATCTCTGGAGATACCAGAAAATAGCTGTACAGCAACGCTCCCCATCCAACCTGACAGAGCTTGAGAGGATCTGCAGAGAAGAATGAATGAAACTCCCCAAATACAGGTGTGCCAAGCTTGTAGCGTCATACCCAAGAAGACTCGATGCTGTAATCACTGCCAAAGGTGCTTCAAGAAAGTACTGAGTAAAGGTCTGAATACTTATGTAAATTTGATATTTCCGTTTTTTATAAATCAATTAGGAAAAACTTCTAAAAACCTGTATTTTGCTTTGACATTATGGGGTATTGTGTGTAGATTCTTGAGGGGGAAAAATATTTAATCAATTTTATAATATGGCTGTAACGTAATAAAATGTGGAAAAAGTCAAGGGGTCTGAATACTTTCAGAATGCACTGTATATAGCCAAGCTATTATTGACTAGGTATTGGCACCCCATGTATATAGCCAAGCTACCATTGACTAGGTATTGGCACCCCATGTATATAGCCAAGCTACCATTGCTCATCGTGTATTAATTCCTTGTGCTACAATCTTTTTTCCTGTTATTATAATTGTTGTATTGTGTTCTCTATTGTTGGTCAACATTTCACTGTTAGTCTACACCTGTTGTTTACCAAACATGTGACAATTAAAATGAAATGACTACGTGTTTAGTGAATTGTCTTCTAAAACTATACTGAATAAATATATAAACTTGACATGTAAAGTGTTGGTCCCATGTTTCATGAGCTGAAATAAAAGATCCCAGAAATTCTCAAATGTGGTGCACAAATTTGTTTACATCTCTGTTAGTGAGCATTTCTCCTTTGCGAAGGTAATCCATCCACCTGACAGGTGTGGCATATCAAGAAGCTGATTAAACAGTATGATCATTACACAGGTGCACCTTGTGCTGGGTACAATAAAAGGCCAATCTGAAATGTGCCATTTGTCACACAACACAATGCCACAGATGTCTACATTTTGAGGGAGTGCGCAATTGGCATGCTGACTGCAGGAATGTTCACCAGAGCTGTTGCCAGAGAATTGAATGTACATTTCTCTACCGAGAATTTGGCAGAACATCCAACTGGCTTCCCAGCCGCAGACCACGTGTAACCGTGCAAACCCAGGACCTCCACATCTGCCTTCTTCACCTGCAGGATAATCTGAGATCAGCCACCCGGACAGCTGATGAAACTGAGGAGTATTTCTATCTGTAATAAAGTTTCAGTGGGGGAAATCATTCTTATTGGCTGATGGGTGGGCCTGGCTCCCAAATGGTTGGGCCTATGCCTTCCCAGGCCCACCCATGGCTGCGCCCCTGCCCATTCATGTGAAATCCATAGAATAGGGCCTAATGAATGTATTTCAATTGACTGATTTCCTTATATGTACTGTACCCCAGTAAAATTGTTGAATGTTGTGTTTATATTTTTGTTCAGTTAAAATCTTACCAAAAAACTGATGATGAATATGTTTGGAAAACTGCATTGATCTGCCAATGAAAAATAACGTTTGTACATGAATTTGTACTGGTCAACCTCTCCTCCTCTTTTGTATTCAGTTCTTCAATATTATATCTGATAGTATGAATGGTTCTTATGGTTGTATTCAGTTCTTCTATATTAGTTCTGACTGTATGAATGGTTCTTATGGGCTGAGTGCCTGGAGTGACTCCAGTCATACCAAGTTTTCTTTGACCCTGTGATCTCACCAGGACAGAACCACCAGATGGTGGCAGTGATGTACCTTTCATTGATATGAATGCTCAGAGTGAAAGACCTGTGATGGCCCACATAAACCACAACCTTTCCTATTGTGTTAGTAAGGACCACAGCATATTCGGCAGCCATTGTTCAAAATGTGTTCATACATACGGTACAATGGGAGGGGGTGTGGCATTCACAGGGGACCAGGAAGTTGATCTCAGACTTCTATTTAGGACTGGGATCCTATCCAGAGTTGACAGATTACAAACCCAGCCTGCCTCTCTCCTTCCACACTGATTCTAAACCTACAGTCACCTAGTCCTGATTGTGACAGTGGAGCCTAGTTTGCATTGCAGGATCTAGAGATGGCATCAGTAGACAGGTTTCCATTGGCCTAGGTTTATTTGAGAAAAAAACATTTAGCAAAGAAATCATTGCAACATGATGGAAACGGCAGATACAGGAGACATTTTATAAAGATCCACAAATGTTGTATCCATTCGACAGGGGCAGGAAAACATTGAAGAACCACAGTTCAATGCCGCGAAGGCGGAAAAATGTCACTGCTAAAATCAGAGATTCTTCTCCTGAGTACATACCTTCGAATCTTGAGTACACACCGACGTCCCCTGTATATAAACCTTACATATATGACTTCAAGTTGTAAAATAGTGAACTACTCCTTTAATGGAGTGGTAGGTGCTATGAAAGGGATGTAAAAAAAACGATAATGTTGTATTTTGTTCATTAGTCCACTGTTAATACAACGGCAAAAATGTTGCATGTTAGCAATTAAGTTTTCAAGATTTCAGTACAGAGAAACAAGTGTGATGATGCAAATGAGGAACATTATAATTGCATAGAATTTGCATCACACTTGTTGCAATGTACTACAGTGTTTCCCAATCCTGGTCCAGGGGACACAAAGGGGTGCACTTTTTAGTTTTTGCCCTAACACTCACACAGTGGATTCAACTAAGCAACTCCAGCCTTTGAATGGAATAAGGTATGTGAGGGCTAGGGCAAAAACAAACAAGTCCACCCCTTTGGGACCAGGATTGGGGAACACTGCTGTACTGAAAGTCCTCCATCTTGAGAACTTCACTGCTGACGTGCACATTTTTGGGGATTGTATACAGGGTGAGGAAACCAATGTGTACATTTGTAATTTGATTGAACTATCCCTTTAATTAGAGTTCCTTTGGAGTTACATTTGGTCAGAGGTGCATTTGCTCTAAGCATGTGCTATAAATAAACATTCATTTATTTTATATGTGGTCCTCTGTAGCTCAATTGGTAGAGCATGGAGCTTGTAACGCCAGGGTTGTGGGTTCGATCCCCGGGACCACCCATACGTAAAAATGTATGCACACATGACTGTAAGTCGCTTTGGATAAAAGCGTCTGCTAAATGGCATATTATTATTTTATAAAGAAAACGTATTTTGTCATCTCTTAAGAAGGATAGGCCAACTGAACGAGTGTGCTCATATACTCCCTTAAAGACCTTTGCTTGAAAAACGAGAAAAAAGTGGCAGTAGTACGGTTTGTCCATTTTGAGACGCCATAGACCCCTTTCTGTGTTTACAAACATTGCTGCAAGAGGGGGATGGGCGCAAGTTGGTGGCAGAACAAGGGGGACTAATAGAACGCCAGCAAAAAAAGCCTCTATTTACATGTTGCTTATGAGTGTATTTCACACTACTTTGGATTATAATTTGATTTTAAGGCTCGTATGAATGCCCTGCTTAATATAATGTTTGTGGCATCATCACAAATCAACTGCATTATACTTAAAAACACTTCAACCAGTAAAATGGCTCTTTGGCTAGCTTTTGCTATAGCCTATATCAATCATCGTTAGCATTGTAGCTAACAACTGCTGCGTCTGTTAGAAATTGCGTAATTCAAATCTGGTATTGGAATAAGAATCAAGAGATCTTCAATCCAAGCTTAATTTATTATATGCAAAATGTATGTATGATAAGTATGAAGGTTCGTATATACGGGTCCACTGAAATACCACGCAGGGCACTCAGAGAACTAAACCATTGTTTACAGGTTCTTTGTCAAATACTCTGACAGAGAGTTCCCACCTCTTCTGTTGGCCAATCAGAGTAAAGGACTGAGTGTGGTTTAGACTTTACTCAGCCAATCCGTTGGCGCACGGGTTAGTCCCAAGCCCTTGGCGCTCCACCCCTTGGCGCTCCACCGTTCCCAGGCATAAGTTGCTATCATAATAACCTGTAGAGTCAGCACCCAATCTGTACTCTATGTACCTACGTTCAAGGACGGTTTCACAGACAACAAAGATAGAGTGTTCGTATCTGTAAGAAATACAAGTCTTATCTGTCCTACCCCTAACGTTCCTTACATGTTATTTGAAACAATTTATATCAGTATAGTACAAACCTATGCTTATCATTAATGCATTCCTTCTAAGTTATTCATCACATACAGATCCAATTATGAGAAAAATAGAACCCAACAATCCCCCTTTTGACACCCTCTAGGGTGTCACTCATTAAAATGCAATACAAACAAAAAGAATCACACTTTTATTAATAGACAATTATGATAATAAAAGGCCTTCAGTCCTTCCATCTACACCCAACTTGCAAACGGTTGGCTACCAGTCACCCAGGAACTTCAAACCTTCACATAAGGAAAGACAAACATTCACAATGGTTAGCTTGATTAATAAAGCATAAAACACAAACAGGGAAGTAAATTGTGGCCCCCTTTAGACACCCTATAGGGTGTCACTCCTCCAAGTCTGGTAGGTCATATCCTTCATTCCTTAGGTCGGAGTCCGGGATTGGGCCGTATCTCACCATCTGTTTGGAAACCACCTTCTCCATCTCCTTTTCTCACCAACCCTCAGACACAGGGAATAAGACAACATCCACAAAGAACAAGTATACCCATAGAAGCTATAACTTCACCCAGAATAGTTACAATAATAGTTTTCCATTTACCAAATATGTTATCAAACCAACCGTTTATGGAGCTATCAATACTTGAGTTCTCAACCAGTTCGTTCGCCAGCGTGGTGATGGTCACTGAAGCGCTTTGGTCACGGACCCGTCTGGTGCTGTATTGTTGGAGATGAAAGTACAGCACATAGATCCAAACAGAACACAAACCCCGTCACGCTCAGCCAAAAGCATATCTAAAGCTATTCTATTCTGCCATGTCATTAAGCTAGTTGCCGCTGTCTGCTCAGCTAATCCCTTTATTGCATCACGAGTGTGGTTTATAAATCTTTGCTGGTTATAGTAAATATAATTCATCCAATCTATGTTTGTATTAATTGTTGACCACCAAAAAAGACTTGATTCAAACCCAGCTGCGATCTGATTCCTAGCTTTGAATTGTTCTGGAACCCCTCGAGGTTCTCCTATCCCATCAATATATATATATCCTTTCATCAAAGGATCCCGGGAGGAGGTCCTACTTTCTACGTGACAACTCACCAGTCTCTGACACGTTTGATTGTTTACATATGTAGGTGAGTTCACAATCAGTTATCACCACACATCCATCAGATGTCAGCACGGGCCTGGTTTTGGTTCCTAAAATCCTCTGGCTGCAACAAAGAGGAGAGATTAGTCATGGTCTCTTTTAGTTGTGACATTCTCTGTGTGGGAGCAGGAGCTAAGATGCCTTACCCTGTATCCTATATTATTAGTCCTAGAAAAACAATAAGAATCCCCTGTGACTTCAAACGGAGGCAACCCAGGTCGGGATGACTTTGTTATCGGGGGAAACAGATAGTGCAAGTTACCATAAGACTCTTTCACCACATTCCCAGGTGGCTTAAATGGAGGATAAACCTGACAGAGAGTTAAAGCCTGTCAAGGGGAACGGAGTAGTTGTCAACCTTGGATTGGCTGTCCTACAGGCATAACAGTCCTCCTTAGACCGTATACTGAACCCATTCCAACCACAGGTTAAAATCTATTTACTGCGTCTCCATCTGTACTACTTCCTTCAGGTCTATAGTTTGCACTGTCTCACTACCTCCCTCAGAGAGGTTTACTCTATAGGGTGCCCCAGTTGAAGAGGATATCTCACTTGTCAGGTCTGTAATCTGTTTTAGCATAATTCAGACTACCCTTATATGGGTCGCACTGCCATTTCTGATAATTCCCTACTTTCACAATACTACACCTGTCCCTAAACTGTGTATGGAGATTGACATATCCCCCCCGCTTGGTATGAGCAACTACATAGTCCCAGGATGTACATGGTGACATACATATGGTGATGTCCTTCCCTAAAGTCCCTAGTCCTTCCCCTTTCCCTACGTCTAGCTGTCTCCTATGCCTTATCAACTTGTGTTAGGTTAACTACTACTTTTGGCTGATCAGGAGGGTCTGTGTGTGTTAGGAATATGGCCCCCACAATCAGACAGCTACCTACCGTCGGGAGACCTGTGAATCCCCACCCTCGCCCTGAGAACATGTCAGACGCCAGAGGCCAACCCATTGCTTCACCTTCTATCGAACTCACACAGGGATGATCAGACAAGGTAAGGGAATCTTCGTTAAGGAGCCAACCCCCGACCCCTAGTGGTGATCGGTTCTTTCTCCTAACTCTGTGTTTGTTCGTCAGGTGTAACTGGGTTTACCTTTTTGCAGTGTTTTGCAGTGTGTGACATGCACCCAGGTGGATCTAATAGGACTTGATAGGGCCCTTCCCAACAGGCCTGCTTCCAGTTTTTCTTCTTTTAGGGACTGGATCCACACCCAGTCTCCTGGTTAGATAGAGTGGATCACCTTCTCCTTTAGTTCACCTGTGGGGCACAAAACCTCTGACATACAGGTGTGGTTAATAAACTATCTTCACACATACATGTTCAGCTCTCAATTTCTAATCCTTTTTTTTTTTTTTTTTTACTATTTTGTCCTCTCCTTCGTATATATTTATTATTTAATCCAACCATCCCCCTTTTTGACACATGATTTGGCCATGTGTCAATATTACCACCTACCTAAACAATCACTTTAGTTAATATTGGTAATTCATTATCCAATTGCCATTCCTCCACTCTCTCTTCTGTTATTTTATGGTTCAAATCATATATATTATTACCAAATTATAATCTTCTTCACACTTTGCACAGTATTACAAATTACCCTCAACTTAGCAAAATAAACTATCTTAAAGTCCTCCTCTCATGCCTTTAGAATTTACTAGTGTGGATGATTAATTAACACCAGAAGGTTAAAACAGAGTTCAGAGGCAATTGAAATTATTCAATGAACTGTTCCATCCCATAGTATACCCAACATTACCATTATTCTAAATATTAATTCTAAATATTTCATAAATGTTAGTTATCCCAAGTGTTCATTACCCAAGTGTTCATTAAGTCTTACAGTTATTTCAATTCATTCTCATAAGAAATCATATATACCCCAAACTCAGCCAAAAAACTCCATAAAATTCACTGTGTGCTCCTCTAAGACCTATCACCCTTGACCTGCTGAAAACCCCCCAAAATTGAAACAACAAGGCTTTATAAACATCATACTAGGTGTGTTGTTTTTTGTTTGAAAAACCCAATTTGAAAAATAACAACCACAAATAGCCAGGCCTCAGTTAATTTGGTAGCTCACTTTTATGACCTAAATACTGCCTAGCTGAGATGAGCTAATCTCTTTCTCCTGGTTATAATCTAAAGATGGTAGGACACACAAAACATGATACAGATATCCCCAGTCTTAACCCATCAATAATTGTTTGTATCAATCTAATTCCTCATAACTAATTCATTAAACCACTCAAAATTCCTTGAGTATACAATGATTATTTAATTGATTACCCTAACTCTGCTACATGTGATCTCATCTCAAATGATCCATTATCAATTATTTGTTCAACCCCCTAGGAAAATCTGTCTCCCCTTCTATTGTTCCTGTCCCCTCTGTAAATGTCATATTTGAGTTTTTAGCCAATACAATCACGGTTACATCAAATGTTCCCTCATTTAATGGTATTTTCTCCCTAATATAACTTCCCTAAATATCATCCCCTGCCTTTACTCTACTGTCCTTCTATCATTACTGGATCAATGATAATAACTGTAATAACTATCAATAATAATTGTAATAACTATTTCACATTAAATTGTGTCTTTTTTCTGATAATGTTATAATTGTAGCCTATTCCATCACTTTAGTTTAAAATATAAGTTTATGTAACAAATCCATAACCCACCACAGGCTGGCGCTATTCCCCCATCTGCGATTCTCTCAAAGTAAATACTTTATTTTCTCACAACCAGCCACGTCATCATGCCACGTCATCACCCCCCGTCTAGCCAGCCCTTCCGTCTCAAACACCCTAGTAGCAAAAATAAAACACACTCTCTAACAGCGTTCTGCATTTACCTCTATCATCGGGTTTAAGAACTAACGTAACAACATTAACTATTCTCTATTGCTGTAGTAACGTCTTGTTTGGTTCAGTTTATTTATTACGGAGTGTCCATAATACTATACTAATACATAATCGAATTCCCCTCATGTATACAGATTTCACCTTATGCCATTGAAATGCCAAATAAACCATAATAGTTCAATGGAGCCCCCTATTGGCTCTCCCCTACCTATACATTACTTCCATAACCACATTAGTTATGGTCCGATTAGCCATTAAACCTTATCACATGATCAAACAACGCCACAACCTTAAACTCATATGGGGCGGCAGGCAGCTTAGTGATCAATAGCGCCGCGCCAACAACCGAGAGGTCGCCGGTTCCAATCCCCGAGCCGACCAGGTGAAAAATCTGCCGATGTGCCCTCGAGCAAGGCACTTTTTATTTATTTTTATTTTTATTTATTTAACCTTTATTTAACCAGGTAAGCCAGTTGAGAACAGGTTCTCATTTACAACTGCGACCTGGCCAAGATAAAGCAAAGTAGTGCAATAAAAACAACACAGAGTTACATATGGGGTAAAAAAACATAAAGTCAGAAATACAACAGAAAATATATATACAGTGTGTGCAAATGTAGCAAGTTATGGAGGTAAGGCAATAAATAGGCTATAGTGCAGAATAATTACAATAGTATTAACACTGGAATGCTAGATGTGCAAGAGATTATGTGCAAATAGAGATACTGGGGTGCAAAAGAGCAAAATAAATAACAATATAGGGATGAGGTAGTTGGGTGGGCTAATTTCAGATGGGCTGTGTACAGGTACAGTGATCGGTAAGGTGCTCTGACAACTGATGCTTAAAGTTATTGAGGGAGATAAGAGTCTCCAGCTTCAGAGATTTTTGCAATTCGTTCCAGTCATTGGCAGCAGAGAACTGGAAGGAATGGCGGCCAAAGGAGGTGTTGGCTTTGGGAATGACCAGTGATATATACCTGCTGGAGCGCAGACTACGGGTGGGTGCTGCTATGGTGACCAATGAGCTAAGATAAGGCGGGGATTTGCCTAGCAGTGATTTATAGATGGCCTGGAGCCAGTGGGTTTGACGACGGACATGTAGTGAGGACCAGCCAACAAGAGCGTACAGGTCACAGTGGTGGGTAGTGTATGGGGCTTTGGAGACAAAACGGATGGCACTGTGATAGACTACATCCAATTTGCTGAGTAGAGTGTTGGAGGCTATTTTGTAAATTACATCGCCGAAGTCAAGGATCGGTAGGATAGTCAGTTTTACGAGGGCATGTTTGGCAGCATGAGTGAAGGAGGCTTTGTTGCGAAATAGGAAGCCGATTCTAGATTTAACTTTGGATTGGAGATTCTTTATGTGAGTCTGGAAGTTGAGTTTACAGTCTAACCAGACACCTAGATATTTGTAGTTGTCCACATACTCTAGGTCCGACCCGTCGAGAGTGGTGATTCTAGTCGGGTGGGCGGGTGCTAGCAGCGTTCGATTGAAAAGCATGCATTTAGTTTTACTAGTGTTTAAGAGCAGTTGAAGGCTACTGAAGGATTGTTGTATGGCATTGAAGCTCGTTTGGAGGTTTGTTAACACAGTGTCCAATGAAGGGCCAGATGTATACAAAATGGTGTCGTCTGCGTAGAGGTGGATCTGAGAGTCACCAGCAGCAAGAGCGACATCATTGATATACACGGAGAAAAGTGTCGGCCCAAGAATTGAACCCTGTGGCACCCCCATAGAGACTGCCATAGGTCCAGACAACAGGCCCTCCGATTTGACACACTGAACTCTATCTGAGAAGTAGTTGGTGAACCAGGCGAGGCAGTCATTTGAGAAACCAAGGCTATTTAGTCTGCCAATAAGAATGCGGTGGTTGACAGAGTCGAAAGCCTTGGCCAGGTCGATGAAGACGGCTGCACAGTACTGTCTATTATCAATCGCGGTTATAATATCGTTTAGGACCTTGAGCGTGGCTGAAGTGCACCCGTGACCAGCTCGGAAACCGGATTGCATAGCGGAGAAGGTACGGTGGTATTCGAAATGGTCGATGATCTGTTTGTTAACTTGGCTTTCGAATACTTTCGAAAGGCAGGGCAGGATGGATATAGGTCTGTAGCAGTTTGGATCTAGAGTGTCACCCCCTTTGAAGAGGGGGATGACCGCGGCAGCTTTCCAATCTCTGGGGATCTCAGACATTATGAAAGAGAGGTTGAACAGACTAGTAATAGGGGTTGCGACAATTTCGGCGGCTAGTTTTAGAAAGAAAGGGTCCAGATTGTCTAGCCCAGCTGATTTGTAGGGGTCCAGATTTTGCAGCGCTTTCAAAACATCAGCTGTCTGAATTTGTGTGAAGGAGAAGCGGGGGGGGCATGGGCAAGTTGCAGCAGAGGGTGCAGAGTTGGTGGCCGGGTTAGTGGTAGCCAGATGGAAAGCATGGCCAGCTGTAGCAAAATGCTTGTTGAAATTCTCGATTATTGTAGATTTATCGGTGGTGATAGTGTTTCCTAGCCTCAGTGCAGTGGGCAGCTGGGAGGAAGTGCTCTTATTCTCCATGGACTTTACAGTGTCCCAAAACTTTTTGGAGTTAGTGCTACAGGAAGCAAATTTCTGTTTGAAAAAGTTAGCCTTTGCTTTCCTGACTGCTTGTGTATATTGGTTCCTAACTTCCCTGAAAAGTTGCATATCGTGGGGGCTATTTGATGCTAATGCTGTACGCCACAGGATGTTTTTGTGCTGGTCAAGGGCAGTCAAGTCTGAGGAGAACCAGGGGCTATATCGGTTCTTAGTTCTGTTTTTTTTGAATGGGGCATGTTTATTTAAGATTGAGAGGCACTCAACCCCAATCACTCCTGCAAGTCGCTCTGGACAAGAGCGTCTGCCAAATTACCAAAAATGCAAATGTAAATATTCTCTACTTTCCCACCCATGACGTACGTCTACGTTCGGGTGAGCAAGTTCAGAATATCCATCGTCAGAAACACCCAGGCACCTCTCAAATAATCACCCCGTGGTGTTCCCAGCCAACTCCCAGTCTTTCCTGGCTCCAAAAGCCACACTTTCGCTCTCTCCAGCCCCTCCCCTCGCAACTCTCTCTTCAGCTTTTGAGGAGCTGTGTTTCTTGTTAGTGTTTCCAATATTCTGTCGTTATTTAAGGTAGTTTAGTCTATTTATTTAAATCAAATCATTCCCACCTAATTAGTTAAAGTTGGTGCACGTTTATATTTAAACGATAAACCGAATTATTTCAGTCTATTTGTTTAACCAGTATTTTGCAAGGTCAAACATCAAACATTACATCAAATAATCAACAAAAAAGCCTCAACCCAAGCACCTATAACCAGAATTATGCTATGTCTAACACCAAACGGCACAGTTCAAACATATCAGCTCAAACGTTCCAGTTCAGTCACACAATTCATCACTTTAGCTTTATGTTCCCAATTGTTATTAACGGGTTATATGGTTTAAGCAACCACAAACCCAACAGTTATCCCCAAATTATACAGTTTGGACAGCCACAGACGTTTTAATTCCCAATTAGTTTTCTATCAAGGTATACAGGTTTATCATTCACACTCTCATGCATACGACACCCGCACTGTCTAACTTTTAAAGTACCAACAATAGGTACGTTGCCACGCCCTTACCCCTTTCGTTTAACCTACTCTATTTCTTATGTTCCCATTTGTACCCTATTGGTGCAAAGACAATACGTTTCTACTCTCTACTAATTTGCAGTATCTCCCCATGTTCCCAGTTGTCCCGGCCAATACCTAAGGACAACGACAAATGGCGATTTATGCTGTCTTCTAAGTGTTTAGGAGTGCTGTCCTATGATCCCAACTATATTCAAACTATGTTCCCAATTATATCCATCCCAGACCGATACAATGACAATAGATTTTTATAGAATATAGTGACAAATAGCGTACACACTCGAGTGCTGTCCTATGATCCCAACTATATTCAAACTATGTTCCCAATTATATCCACCCCAGACCGATACAATGACAATAGATTTATTAGTCTATGTTCCCAATTATATTCAGCCTAGACTGATACAATGACAATAGCTTTTTATGGAATATAGTGACAAATAGCGTACACACTTTTATCCAATAATTCCCTATATCCCCAGCCCACCCCCGGTGGTACCTAGCCTGGGGATTTCAGTATTTTCCCAGAACCTCTCTTCTGTGGAACAATACTCAATATACCATGGCTTTTAACCCTCACATTTATCAAACATTTTGCATTTTATAGTAAGTTAGTAAACTAAAATTTTATCAACATGATTTCATAATAGTGGTCACTTACATCAAACAGGTGTTTCACAAAATTAATTTGGATAAGCCAATGTGCAGAACTTTAGTTATATAACAATAGGTATCTGCTTACCTTTTTTAGTAGTCCGGACTCTTTGTGAAACACACCGTCCAATGACAGTGATGTCCAATAGGCTGGATGAATCCCAGCGAAGTTCCGCTACCAGATCACAGTCGGAGGTCACCAATTGTTAGAAATTGCGTAATTCAAATCTGGTATTGGAATAAGAATCAAGAGATCTTCAATCCAAGCTACATTTATTATATGCAAAATGTATGTATGATAAGTATGAAGGTTCGTATATACGGGTCCGCTGAGATACCACGCAGGGCACTCAGAGAACTAATCCATTGTTACAGGTTCTTCCTCAAATACTCTGACAGAGAGAGAGTTCCCACCTCTCTCCTGCCAATCAGAGTAGAGGCTGAGCGTGGTTTAGACTTACTCAGCCAATCCGTTGGCGCACGGGTTGGTCCCAAACCCTTGGCGCATCCCTGTTGCACACTGTTGCCAGGCATAAGTTTATCATAACAACCTGTGGAGTCAGCACCCAAAAGACACCATTCCAGTGTACTACGTTCAAGGACGGATCACAGACAACAAAGAGGCAGTGTTTGTATCTGTGAGAAATACAAGTCTTATCTATAAGAAATACAAGTTTTATCTCATCCTAGGCCCTAACGTTCCTCACATGAATCACAGCCTGTTATGTGAAACAATTTATATCAGTATAGTACAAACCTATGCTTATCATTAATGCATTCCTTCTAAGCTATTCATCACACACAGATCCAATTATTAGAAAATAGAACCCTACAATAACTGTAGTAATACATTTGAAACGGACACAACAGCTATTGTCTTGACAGCACAGTTTTAGCTATTTTTTCTTTATCTGAAGAATGGTGCCCGCCTGACCACTGAGGTGTAAGAGGTAGAGACTGTCTCCAAGATGGCCGACCGTTGTTTTCAACGTAATCTACTCACGTTCGCATCAGGCCAGGGTTCTGGATGGGAAGTAGCCATCCTATGTACCTAGAGGAGACTGGCGCTAGGGTACTAGGGGGTAACTCGCCCCCCCTAAGAACAATGTCTAATTGCTGACACAAATAAGCAACATTTTTGGGGGGGGGGGGGGGATTATGTGGATGAAGGTCATGCTTAGGCTAATAAACTATAAAGGGAAATAAATTGCTACAGTTTACACTTTAGCAATTCTGTTCAAGTCGCAGGGTAAGTGCCCCCCTTGGGGCAGAAATGTTCTGATTGAGAGGGGGTCATATACTTATTTCCCTCATTAAAATGCAAATCAATTTATAACATTTTTGACATGCGTTTTTCTGGATTTTGTTGTTGTTATTCTGTCTCTCACTGTTCAAATAAACCTACCATTAAAATTATAGACTGATCATGTCTTTGTCAGTGGGCAAACGTACAAAACCAGCAGGGGATCAAATACTTTTTTCCCTCACTGTATACCTTGTTATTAGCTTGTACCTATAATTGTTGATCAGTCAGGTAGCATGTTAACTAACTACCAATACACTGCTTGAGACTATAATTGCTCAGAATGTGTAGGTTTACTAGTTAATAAGAAAATAAATAAAATGTAATTGTTCAATAATGTGTAATTGTTCAATAATTCAATGTGTTGTGTTTAAAAATAAAAATATCTGATCATATAAATGTGTTGCGTTTCAAATTACTTTTACAAATAAAAATATGTGATAATAAACAAACAAATCTCAACTAACAAATTTCAAATCATATTTGTAGGCGAGACGCCAGTCAATTTGATTAACGTTATTGTGTATTCTACGTAATGACGCAATTTTATGTTATAACGAAAAATGTATGCACTCACTAACTGTAAGTCGCTCTGGATAAGAGCGTCTGCTAAATGACTAAAATGTAATGATGTCATCACGTAATGACATCACAACGTCATTTAGCGACTTTTAGCAACACATTGACCTGCCTCTAACAACTTCCCCTGAAAATTAGTTGGCAACCCTGCAGGGGAGTTGCTCTTTCAACTTTCACATTACTCTTAGACTTTCCAACATAATAATAGCCACATGGGCACATCAGGAAATATACCACACATTTTGTTTTACAGGAAATTCTACCAATGACATACATTTTATTTCCAGTATGAGGGTGA
The DNA here is from genome assembly GCF_020615455.1 of Coregonus clupeaformis. NCBI lineage: Eukaryota > Metazoa > Chordata > Actinopteri > Salmoniformes > Salmonidae > Coregonus > Coregonus clupeaformis. The sequence goes on along the minus strand of NW_025537936.1, from coordinate 1,827 downwards.
AGAAAGAAATCCCCCTTGGTCATCACATTACAGTTCTCACAATGATTTGAGGGGAACATATTCATCTGTCCTTTAGGTTTCTAGCATGTTTAAAAGAGAATCGAGAGATATTCTGAAAAGGCCGGCCCACAGAGGGATCCCAGTCCTAAATAATAATAATAATAATAATAATATGCCATTTAGCAGACGCTTTTATCCAAAGCGACTTACAGTCATACGTGCATACATTTTTGTGTATGGGTGGTCCCGGGGATCGAACCCACTACCTTGGCGTTACAAGCGCCGTGCTCTACCAGCTGAGCTACAGAGGACCACCAAATAGAAGTCAGAGATCAAACTCCTGGTTCTCCCCTGTTCCTTCCACACGCCCTCCCATTGTACTGTATGTATGAACACATTTTGAACAATGGCTGCCTAAAATGCTGTGGTGCTTACAAACACAACAGGAAAGGTTGTGGTAGACGTGGGCCATCACAGGTGAGTTCACAGCTGTTTTACTCTGAGCATTCATATCAATGACTCACCCTCAGATGGACCATCAATGCCAGAGTTCTACAAGACTGTTTACATAATCAACTGGGCATTTCAACAGTCTGTCTCTCAATATAGTCCTGGGCATATATTGTTTATCTTACTATTGTTTAAAATGCTAACTTTTTATCATTTGTGGCACAAATCCATTGCAAGTCAATGGTACGTATACAGTCACAGTGAAAGTCTACACACCACTTTACATTTTGCAAGCTTAAATCTTAATAGGGATTAAATGTTTTTATCCTGCCGACCTACAAAAACTATCCCACATTTTCAAAGTGTAAGAAAATTGTAGAACAATTTTACTTCTAAAGATATCCAGTAGTTTTGATTACATATATTTTCACACCCCATGAAAGAGTTCTACAGCAACTTTACATGTGTGTTGTGGCTTGTAACTTGCTAGGTAGCAGTTTAAGACATGGTTTGAATCCTAATCAATCCATCCAATGTGAGTACATGTTGAAGTACAGTAGATTAATAAAGCTACAGTACTGCAGCTGGTGACAAAGCTGCGTATATTGAAAAAGCTTGTTAGTGCATAGGTCAAATGTATCTTTGTGATGCTCATTTCAGGTATTTTTTCCAGCTTTAGACAAACACTAAATATTTCACTTAAAACATAGTTTTGTTGTATTTAATGATAGAGAAGAGAAGAGTTTGACCAACACAGATTCATGTCCAATCATTGAGGACGTGTCTACATTGTTAGAGTGGTCACATGCCAATCTGTTCCATATAATAGACAGTCTTTGGAACAGTGGAAAGCTGCATGGCCCCTTGGTTGTTGCTAAGCATGCATTCTTCTTCTATGGTGTTTATTGGTGGTGTTCAGACCAACGTTAAAGGTACATCACTGCCACCTTCTGGGCTGGAGTGTGATAGAGACGTGGTTCTGTCCTTGTGAGATCACAGGGTCAGAGAACTCCTGACTGTGGTCATACAAAAACACCCCAGGCACTCAGCCCATAAGAGCCATTCATACTGTCAGATCTAATATGGAAGAACTGAATACAACCACAAGAACCATTCATACTGTCAGATCTAATATGGAAGAACTGAATACAACCACAAGAACCATTCATACTGTCAGATCTAATATGGAAGAACTGAATACAAAAGAGAAGGAGAGGTTGACCAGTACAAATTCATGTACAAACATTGTTTTTCATTGGCAGATCAATGCAGTTTTCCAAACATATTCATCATCAGTTTTTTTGTAAGATTTTAACTAACTGAACAAAAATATAAACACAACATTCAACAATTTTACAAGTCAGCATGCCAATTGCG
>NW_025537935.1:0-25378 GCF_020615455.1 Coregonus clupeaformis | reverse complement strand
ACTCTACACACAACTTATTTTCATTTGCTAGATGTGTGGCCATATGTCTTTATAAGCAAGTCAATATGACAGCCTATTCACAGCAGAAAATGTTTTGTCTTTGTAACACAACACACCCAATCATTTTTTCTGGTTTGATAATTATTACCTCAGAGCTGGCCATTTTGTTCAATGTCCACATGCACCTACAGCTGTAAGGATTTAGTTCTGGGATTTGGTCTAAGAAAAATTCACCTGAGCATCACAATCCGTACTTCACCCATGCTCTACCATTTCCAGCTCACAGCTTTGACCTACTTCTATTTGGTGTTTGTACTTCCAGGCAATGTGCTACAGGTTGCTTAGATTCACACCTTCTCCAACAGCCTAATTCATACTCTTAGTGGAGGTTCTCCCATATAATGTGATTTTCCCATACGGGCTAATGTGTTTACATTCTTCCCACCTCACATTAAACATTCCCCATTCATCTTTTCAAGCTTTTTTTATTATATTAGCTTTGCTTTTATACCCCATCGGCTTGTTAGCTGTTATTCTTGTAGTAATGCTCCCTGCCTTTATTTCCTTAAACCTTTATTTTAACAAATACATAATTGAAAAATATTATATTTCATAATATTTTTGGGTCAGTTGGTAGCCACCATCCTTTTTGACGCAGTCGCTCACATTGATATAGAACTATAATGTCTGCATTCCTGATTTCTGCAATAGTTAGCTTGAAAACATACATTCTTAATCCTCCCCCAAAATGTTTTTTGCCCAACATTATTAATTGAAAATTGTATATTGATGATATTTTTGTTTAATGGAGGAGCGATGCAAAACAGCTCCAGGCATTCTAACTTTTTCTTACAAACTCTTGATCTGAGCACCTGAGATTCCTATGCAATCTACACATTAAATCCTTTCCTTGAGTCTTTTGATTTTGTGTGGGGGATAATGTTCAAATACACAATCTTTCAGAACCTACTGATCCTTTTGTTGAAGGCTATAGTATCACCTGCTTCCCTTGAAAAACAGTTTGCCCTACACCAATTGTATTAATCAAAATAATTAACAAAACTTCATTTAAAATAAAAAAATTCAAGGAAGGGTACAAAATGTCAGATCAATACTGCCGTTGAGAAAATCCAAAACAAATCGACAAATCTTTCAAACTATCGCCAAAAACATTCTTCATTCTTACTACTCGCTATTCATACTCTAAAATTGGGAATCGTTCAACATCACATTCTAAGATCCATACATATCGTTTTGTCTTCGGACTCTCCCTTGGTATTCTCGTGGGGCAGAAATCTCAAATCTTTTAAATCTATTTACCACCCCCACATAACCCCTTATGCCTCTCTGATACTAATGTAATGCTTCATCAATGATTTCTGTACATTATGTAATCTTTCAAACACCCCCAAACAAAACATCCCAATCAAAGATGTTATCACGTGCTCCACTAAAGCCATTTTATCTTATAACTTTCTTGTAAAAATTTTGCAAACCATTAATCTCTGAGCATTGTAGCAGCCATTAGGTGCAAGGTCACATACCAGTTGCGGCCCACTTTTTCGAAACCAAACCACTCTATTTCGTACCTTACATTTATTTTAAAATCAGAGGCCCCTGATCTTTATTCAAAACCCTTGCTCCGTTCGGATCCTCATTGGAGTTTATCTCCATTCTTGTGATTATTGTGATTTTGCTATCCATTTATATTTTTATTCTATTAACAAATTGTATCTATGATCAATTAATCCATTCATGCTTTTTTATATGTTCTTTTATATCTGTATCACCAATGAAATCAACCACAGCCTGCCGTATTACAACACTGTGATTCCTTTCAAACTCTATATATAGTACTGTTTTCATTCTACCAGATGAAACCAGCTCGGCTCCTAGAGTGTGCACTCTCCTTTTCTTTTTCAAGTTTAATCGTTATTACTGTTAATAATCACATGCTCAACCTTGCTTTTTCAAAACATGTCTTAAAGTTGTGGTATTTTATTTATTTTTGCAATAAAATGGTAAGCTACAATAATACACACATTTACAGTCAGGCCTATATCTAAACTACATACAACCTAAGGATTATATATATATCCAGTTGAAGTCAGGTTTACATACACTTACCAAATACATTTCAACTCAGTTTTCACAATTCCTACATTTATTCCTATAAAAAATCCTGTCTTATCTTATCCCACTTTATTTTAATGTGAAATTCACATTAGGAATAATTTATTTCGCTTTTATTTCTTTCATCACACTTCCCGGTGGGTCAAAGTTTACATACACTCAATTATATTAGGTAGCATTGCCTTTAAATTGTTTAACTTGGTTCAAGCGTTTGGGTACCTTCACAGCTTCCCACAATAAGTTGGGTGAATTTTGTCCCATTCTCCTACAGTGTTACTTCGTTTTCCTCCTTGCTCGCTCGCTTTTTCAGTTCTGCCCTACAAATGTTCCTATTTGAGGTCCGGGGCTTTGTGATGGCCACTCCAATACCTTTACTTTGTTGTCCTTAAGCCATTTTGCCACCACATTTGGAAGTATGCTTGGGGTCATTGCCCATTTGTGACCAAGTTTTAACTTCCTGACTGATGTCTTGAGATGTTGCTTCAATATATACATTTACATTTTAGTCATTTAGCAGACGCTCTTATTCGGAGCGACTTATAGTTAGTGAGTGCATACATTATTTATTTTATACTGGCCCCCGGTGGAATCAACCCACAACCCTGGCATTGCAAACACCATGCTCTCCAACTGAGCTACATCCCTGCCGGCCATTCCCTCCCCTACCCTAGACAGCTGGGCCAATGCGCCGCCCCATGGGTCTCCCGGTCACGGCCGCTACGACAGAGCCTGGATTCGAACCAGGATCTCTAGCGTCAAAAGCTAGCACTACGATGCAGTGCCTTAGACCACTGCGCCCTCGGGAGGTTATATATAATATATCCAGCATAATTTTCCTTCCTCATGATGCCATCTAGTTTATGAAGTGCACCAGTCCCTCCTGCAGCAAAGCACCCCCACAGCATGATGCTGCCACCCCTGGTGCTTCACAGTTGGGATGGTGTTCTTCGGTTTGGCAAGCATCCCCCTTTTCCTCCAAACATAACGATGGTCATTATGGCCAAACAGTTCTATTTTTGTTTAATCAGACCAGAGGACATTTCTCAAAAAATCGATCTTTGTCCCCATGTGCAGTTTTTATGGCGGTTTTGGAGCAGTGGCTTCTTCCTTGCTGAGCCCTTTCAGGTTATGCTCGATATAGGACTCGTTTTACTGTGGATTAGATACTTTTGTACCTGTTTCCTCCAGCATCTTCACAAGGGTCCTTTGCTGTTGTTCTGGGATTGATTTGCACTTTTCACACCAAAGTACGTTAATCTCTAGGTGACAGAATCATCTCCTTCCTGAGCAAGTATGGGCTGCGTGGTCCCATAGTGTTTATACTTGTGTACTATTGTTTGTACAGATTAACGTGGTACCTTCAGGGAGTTTGGAAATTGCTCCCAAGGATGAACCAGACTTGTGGAGGTCTACCATTTTTTATCTGATGTCCTTGCTGATTTATTTTTTGATTTTCCCATGATGTCAAGCAAAGAGGCACTGGTTTGAAGGTAGGCCTTGAAATACATCCACAGGTACACCTCTCAATTGACTCAAATGATGTCAATTAGCCTATCAGAAGCTTCTAAAGCCATGACATCATTTTCTGGAATTTTCCAAACTGTTTAAAGGCACAGTCAACTTAGTGTATGTAAACTTCTGACTCACTGGAATTGTCATACAGTGAATTATAAGTGAAATAATCTGTCTATAAACAATTGTTGGAAAAATTACTTGTGTCATGCACAAAGTAGATGTCCTAACCTGACTTGCCAAAACTATAATTTGTTAACAAGAAATTTGTGGAGTGGTTGAAAATCAAGTTTTAATGACTCAACCTAGTGTATGTAAACTTCCGACTTCAACTGTATATATATATATATATATATATACACACACTACCAGTCAAAAGTTTGGACACCTACTAATTCAAGGGTTTTTATTTATAAAAATTAAAATAAAACATTGTGAGAATAATAGTAAGACATCAAAACTATGAAATATACATATGGAATCATGTAGTAACCAAAAAAGTGTTAAACAAATCAAAATATATTTTATATTTGAGATTCTTCAAATAGCCACCCTTTGCCTTGATGACAGCTTTGGACACTCTTGGCATTCTCTCAACCAGCTTCATGAGGTAGTCACCTGGAATGCATTTCAATTAACCTCTACTGGATCGGTGTCCCTAATCGGGACGTTCTTGCTCAATATGGACAATGTGACTAGAATGACGTTGTATACAAAAGCAAACTTTCCCGAGCATAGACATATTTTATTGGGCAGAAAAGCTGGAATTATTGTTAATCTAACTGCAGTGTCCAATTTACAGTAGCTATTACTGCGAAAAAAATCCCATGCTATTGTTTGAGGATAGTGCACAACAACAAAACACTTTCATCACGGCGACAGGTTTGATACATTCACATCTGAAGGTAAATAATGTACTTACATTCAGTAATCTTGCTCTGATTTGTCATCCTGAGGTCCCAGAGATGAAATCCAGCGTATCCATTTTTGTATCCTAACACAATCCATGTTGTATACAGCGTTTCCCACCTGAATTCGACTCATTCAACTTGCAACAAAGCATTTGACATACTGTAAACGCTACACCTTGTTTCACCCGGGTCAAGTTCTGTTTTTCTCGATCCTCAGATACTCAGAAACCAAATGTTATCAGCATTCTGCATGAAGTATAGGCTACACAAAAGTTATTTTGAGCCCACCAAGGGCTGATCTCATTACGCACCAATAAGACGGGCAGTGTTCACTTGATTGACTGTATCTTGGTCCAATGACCACCTATCGTTTTGGAATAGCTAGCTAGATAGCCGATTTGCTGGGCTTTACAGGAGTATGTGATGGCCCTTTGTGTGAGTAAAAGCCATTATGCTGAGCTCGCTGCAACAACATACATTCGCAGAGAAAATCTAGAGGACAATGGGGAAGTCGCATTCGCACGCACGCTCGACTAGATCTACCAAGTTTATTAGCTAATTTAGAAAGTAGAATATGGCTAATAAAACAGGAAAAGCTCAATCGAAGACCAAGTATACAGATTTGGAAGAGGTTGTTGCAGAAATCGATCGGGAAAGTGACATGGAAGAAGTTGAGGACTCATTAGTGATTACAGTGTAGACTCAACGCTGAAGACATGTTTTTGGACGGCGTTAAAGACTCAATTTTGGACTGGTAAGTAAATACATGTTTTATTCTGATGCTAATGCAGTTGTTTAAATGGTTGCAGATTATTCATTTGATATATTTTTCTTTGATTGCTATATATATATATATATATATATATATAATCACTGAGTGAAATATGTTTACTAATATTAAATGGGAGGCTCGAGGACACCAAAGCCACAGCGTGTGTTGGTCGACATAAAATACACATTGGCTATGCTAATACATTGTAGGTCTGTAAATATAATAAAAAGCGAGTGTAGGGGAGGTAAAGCCAGTGGAGGCTGGTGAGGGGAGGGTAGCTCATGGCTTTATATATATATATAGAGACCTACAATGTATACCCTGTGTATTTTATGTTGACTTTGTCATGCTGTCGCTGTGGTTTTCATCTTCTTTACTATTACGTACACCTATTTCTGTCACGCCCTGACCTTGGAGAACCCTTTTTATTCTCTCTAGTTGGTTAGGTCGGGGTGTGATTTGGGTGTCCATTCTAGGTTTTCTATTTCTTTGTTGGCGGGTGTGGTTTCCCAATCAGAGGCAGCTGTCGTCATTGTCTCTGATTGGGGATCATACTCAGGCAGCCTTTTTCCACGCTTAGTTTGTGGGATCTTGTTTCTGGTTAGTAGCTGTGTAGCCTGCAGAACTTTACGTTCGTTTGTATTTTGTTGTTTGAGCTGTATTCAGTTGATATATTAAAATGTTCGCATACCACGCTGCACCTTGGTCCGAGCCGTCAATCAACGAGCGTGACAATTTCATAATAATGATTTTGTTCCCCAAACTCTATATAATATACATATATATATGTTTATAGATATGTGTTGTTTATTTGATGTGTTGATGCAGGGCGCTCAGATGTAGGGTATTGATGCAGGGCTCACCCCTGCAAAATAAAGGTAATAATAAAATAAGTCATAGTAAACTTGAGTTTTACTGATAAAAAAAACGTCAATAGTGGTAGAAGACTCTGACTCAGATGACCTCCGAGAGCCAACTCCAAAGAGACCACATTCAAGTCCTCCATCCCACACTCATTCAAATGTAGAAAGCGGGTTTCATTCAGTCTGACCCCTGCGCTGTCTCTGGTTCCACACCCACCCCACCCGCCATCTAGAGGTGTGAAGAGGCCGACAAGAAGGGGGAGGATAGTAAGTGCACCAGCGGCAAACCACAGAGGCACAGGACCATTGGCACACTGTGCTAGAGGATGACGTGGAGCCACTTCCACCAACATTTGGGACCCGAAAAGGCCAGGACCTCAGCTGGACATGACTGGAAAAGTTACAGCCACCTTCTTCTTTTCCAGATGTTTTTCTCCTTGTCAGTTCTTGGTTTGTGGTGCTCTAACACCAATTATGGGGCTAAGAAGCAAGCAGGAAAGAAAGAGGCATGGAAGCCATTTTCATCCAAGACCTATGCTGCTACATCTCACTGGTCATTTAGCATGGGGCTTGTGAAGTTGAAACCTGAAGGACTACTGGAGAACATCAACACTCTACCAACTGCCCTCCTGAGTGATGCAGTGGTCTAAGGCACTGCATCACAGTGCTAACTGTGTCACTAGAGATCAGAGACCCATGGGGCAGTGCACACTGGTCTAGCGTCGTCCCAGGTTAGGGGGAGGTTTGGCCCAGGGATGTTTTTGTCCTATCCACTAGCACTCCTGTGGCGGGCTGGGCGCAGTGCCGCTGACACGGTCGCCAGGTGTACAGTGTTTCCTCCGACACATTGGTGCGGCTGGCTTCCGGGTTAAGCGGGCATTGTGTCAAGAAGCAGTGCGTCTCGTTTGGGTTGTGTTTCGCTACGGCTCTCACCTTCGCCTCTCCGTGTCCTCAGGAAGTTGCAAGCCAATTAGATATCACAAAGTGGGGAGAAAAAGAAAATACAAATAAATTACAAAACATTCAAAAAAAGACTCTACCAACTGCCTTTTACCATCACTGTCATTTCTTCTACCAGGTTTGTGACTATCTCACAGCACTTCATATCAGTAACCCACAAGCTGACAACGACAATGAGAAGAAGAGAGGCACAGCAAGCTTTGTAGGCTCTGCAAAATCAAAACTCTCTACTCCAGCATGGTTGAGGCCTGCAAGACCCTATTTCAGCCCACCCAGAACCTGTCCATAGATGAGGGATGGTGCCTCAAGGCTAGAATTGACCTCAAACAATATATGCGTAACAAGCCAACAATTTAAAATGGGGTTACAAACTGTTTTGGCGATTCTGTGTGTGCCTACACTTGCGATTTGTTTTGTTTACGAGGGAAATCCATCTCAGCCACCGGTAAGGACTTAGTTATGATTCCGTTATGGAATTATTGGATTTTGCACTGCTGGGGACGGGATACAAACTGTTTGTGGACAACTTTTACACAAGCCCTACCCTGTTTACAGACCTGAGGAAGCTGAATATATGGTCTTGTGGCACCATTCGTCCCAACAGAGTGGGTTTTCCCCAAAAAAAGTAAACGACATGCCTAAGAGGGCTGATAGCGGTGCCATGCGATGGATTTGTAAAGATGACCTTGTCACGAGTTGCTAAGCCAGAACCCAGAAGCAGACCAGGACAAGGTAAGTTGAAACGAAGGTGAGTGTTTATTACAAATTCAAGAGTGATGCTGAATAATCCGGGAACAGAGCGAGCGGCGTTGATTAGTTGTTGGGGTGCAGTGGTTGATCCCATCCTGGGTCGGCAGCCGCACCACCAGGCAGAGGGATTGGATGAAGGTTCCCGGACGGGTGACTGCAGATGGAACAAAAGCGGTAAGTAAGCAACAAACCAACACGGTGCAAAAACAACAAAACTAACGCTAGGCTCACAAAGACTGATACTCTGGTAAACCTACTGTTCATGGCTAACGATCCGGCAGGGACTGGATGTTAGGCCAGAGCCTAAGAAGGGTGATGATCAGGACCAGGTGTGCAGATTGCTGATGGGTGCAGGTGCGGAAATCAAGAGAGCTCCCCGGAGCGTTCCCGAACCCTCGGGAAACTGGAGATCACGAACAGAAAAACTAGTCACCAGACAGACCCGACTCAGACTGCCGGGATCGTTACAGTACCCCCTCCGCCAGACGCCACCGGCGGACTCCCCGGAGCGCCAGGATGGAGCGGTAGAAGTCACTGATGAGGTCAGCATCTAGGACCTGTCGCATGCGGAATCCAACTCCTCTCTTCAGGACCATACCCCCCTCCCAGTCCACGAGATGCTGGAAACCCCGCCCCGCCGTCTGGAATCCATGATGCGACGCACACGTGTAGGCAGGACCACCTCCGATCATCCGAGAGGAGAGGAGGAGCCGGAGGAGGCAACAGAGAACTGAGGAAGACAGGCTTGAGGCAGGAGACATGAAAGGTGGGATGGACTCTGGAGCGTCCTCGGTAGTTTGAGCTCGAACTGCCACTGGGATTGATCACCTTCTCCCACCACAACGGACCAATGAACTTCGGTAACAACTTCCTAGACTCCAGTCCGTAACGGAAGATCCCGTGTGGCTCAACCAAACCCTATCTCCGATGGTATAGGTGGGAGCGGGGATCCGGCGACGTCGCCTGGAGCTGATACGTCCGAAACTCTAAGGAGTGCCTTTCTGGCCCGATCAGGTCCGGTGGCAACGCGATATGGGCCTGAACAGAAGGCACTGAGAGCTCCTTCTCCTGAGAAGGGAACAGGGAGGTTGGTAGCCATACAGGCACTGGAAGGGAGACATCCTCAGTGGCAGATGTAGGGGGAGTATTGTGGGCATACTCAACCCAAGGCAACTGAGAGACCCAGGAGGTGGGGTTGGAAGAGACCAGACAGCGTGGCGTGGATTCCATCTTCTGGTTGGCTCTCTCCGCCTGACCATTGGATTGGGGGTGAAACCAGATGTGAGACTGACTGTAGCTCCAATGGCCAAACAGAAGGACTTCCAGACAGCGAGGTAAACTGAGGGGCCACGGTCGCGATATCACTGGGCAAACCGTGGACCCTGAAAACCTCCCCTAACCGGATCTCAGACGTCTCCAAGGCAGAGGAAGCTTAGTAGTTGGCACAAAGTCGGGCACTTGCTGAATCTGTCCACGATAGTCAGAGAACCGTGTTCTCCCCTCAGAAGCGAGGCAACCCAGTGACGAAGTCCAGGGCCAGATGCGACCATGGTCGCGGGGAATAGGAAGGGGGTAAAGTGTCCAGAGCTGGGCCGATTGGTACTCTTATTCTGCGCACACACTGGACAGGCAGCAACAAAACCCCGAGTATCCTCGGCCATGGCAGGCCACCAAAAAGCGTCTGCGAAGAAACGCTGCATTGTCCGAGCCACGCCAGGGTGACAAGCCATCTTGCTGGCGTGGGACCATTTGAGGACAGCAGAACGAACCGACTCAGGCACAAACAACCCGACCGGGTGGGCGTTACGGGCCCGGGCTGAGTCCGAGGGCCGCCAGCACCTCCTCCTCAATCTTCCACATAACTGCTCCCACGACGCAGTTCCGGGGAGAAATTGTCTCGGTCTTGGACCCACTCTCCTCCGTCTTGGAGAACATCCGGACAGCGTCCGCCTTGCCGTTCTTAGATCCAGGTCGGACGTCAGGAAAAACTTGAATCGTCCGAAAAACAACGCCCACCTGGCCTGACGGGGATTGAGAACGTTTAGCTGATTGCCGTAAGCAAGATTCTTGTGGTCAGTCCAGACAATAAACGGTTGCTCCGCCCCCTCCAACCAGTGGCGCCACTCCTCCAAGGCAAGTTTCACCGCGAGAAGCTCCGGTTACCCACATCGTAATTCCTCTCCGGAGGCGAAAGGCGGCAGTAGTAGGCGCGAGGGATGGTTTTACTGTCCGTGGAGCATCGCTGCGACAGGATGGCGCCAACTCCCACATCAGACGCGTCCACTTCAACGGCGAACTGACGGGCCGTGTCGGTTGAGAGAGAATCGGTGCGTTGGTGAATCGCACCTCTTCAAATCCAGAAACGCTCGATCCGCCTCCGGATTCCACTTGAAGGTCCTGATACTGGAAGTCAAAGCAGTTAAGGCGGCCACACGGCTGTAATCCCGGATGAATCTGCGTTAGAAATTCGCAAACCCCAAAATCTCTGGAGCTGCAATCTCGTACCGGGCTGGGCCCATTCCAGAACCGCTCTAACCTTCTCCTGGTCCATCCTAATCTCTCCCCTGGAGATGATTACCCGAGAAAGGATGTCGTGTGGCGTGAAACTCGCACTTCTGGCCTTACGAACAGGCGATTCTCAACAATCGCTGCAGAACCTGCCGGACATGCTGGACGTGGTCGGAAGGTTCCTTCGAGAAGATCAGAATGTCATCCAGGTAAACAAACACAAAGACCGATCATATCTCTCTCAGACGTCGTTCACCATACTCTGGAATACCGCTGGGGCATTGGTCAGTCAAACGCATCACCTGATACTCGGCGACCCATCGGTGTATGAAACCCGTCAACCACTCGTCCCCTCTCTGATCCGGGACTGTGATACGCATTGCGTAGGGTCTAGCTTGGTGAACACCGTAGCACCCTGTAAGGAGTCGAAGGCAGAACTCATCAAGGGCAGGGATACTTGTTCTTGACCGTGATGTCATTCAACCCCGATAATCAATACACGGTCGAAGAGAGCCATCCTTCTTACCCACAAAGAAGAATCCTGCCCCCAGGGGTGATGACGAGGGCCAACGAGACCAGCAGCTAGGGACTCCTTGATGTGGTCTCCCAAAGCCTCACGTTCAGGTCGGAGATACTGTATAACCTTCCCTTGGGGTAGACAGCTCCAGGGAACAGGTTGATGGCACAATCATATGGTCGGTGGGGAGGGAGTGACAGAGCCTTCTGCTTACCGAAAACTTCCCCAAATCGTGATATGTCTCGGGAACCAGGGACAAATCTGGGGGTTTAGCCTCAATCACCTGACTGGGAACCGAATGGGGGCAGGCAGTCTTGAGACAGTTAGCATGACAATCAAGGCTCCAACTCGGTACCTTGCCCGTCACCCAATCGAACGTGGGATTGTGTTCCTTCAGCCAGGGGTATCCAAGGACCAGAGGAACATGGGAAGACGGCAGAATGAAGAATGAAATCATCTCAGAATGATTCCCGACAACCGCATCTTAACCCGGTTCAGTCCTCATCGTGATACGTGCCAGACTACTGCCGTTCAGGTGAGTCGCTTCAATGGCTTCCGGCAATTGCTCCTTGGAAAGCCCCAGCTGTTCCACCAACTCGGCATCAAGAGCTTCCACCGGCACCTGAATCGATAAAAGCGTTAATCGCTAAGCTCTGATTCCTGTTCACAAGGGTAGCCGGGAAACGGGGTCCGACAGAGGTACTGAGAGGTTGAAACTGGCTCGCTAAAAGTCCTCCCAACTTTAGCGAGCCGGGCAGTTTGACGACCGCCGGGAACAAGTGGAGATGTAATGTCCCGAGCTACCACAGTAGAGGCAGCAGTTGGTCTTACGTCTATGTTGACCTCCTCCTTGGTTAACCCGGGCCCGCCCCACTTGCATGGGTTCAGAATCGGGAGAGAGGACCTCTCCACTAATCCTTTGTGGTGGAGAATGATCGACGTGTTCTGGTCCACCACCCACCCGACTGGGAACTGAGAAGCTGATCGATTGGACGGACCCCCATTGCTTCTCCCTCCTTCGCTCTCGGACTCGATTATCCACCCGAATAGACAAGGCTACCGAGCTGTCCAGGTCACTGAGCTCCGGATAGGAGATCAACTCATCCTTGAGCTGCTCCGACAGACCCTGGTAAAAGGCCGCTTGCAGAGACTCCTCGTTCCACCCACTCTCCACAGCCAACGTCTTGAACTCGATCACGAAGTCGGCCACGCTGCGAGTTCCTTGGTGAAGCGAAAACAGGCGCCTAGCTGCGTCCCTCCCTCGGACGGAATGGTCGAAGAGCTTCCTCATCTCGGCCGTGAACCCCTGGTATGAAGCCATGCAGGGGTCTTGTCGTTCTCTCCAAACGGCTGAAGCCCACTCCAGCGCTCGACCACGCAGCAACGCAATCACAAAGGCTATCCTAGCCTTGTCTGTGGCATAAGAGTAGGGCTGTAGATCGAACACTAATCCACACTGCATAAGGAAAGAACGGCATCTTCCCAGCTCCCCCTCATATCTATCCGGCGTCGGAACCTTGGGCTCACGGAAGGACACAGCTCCAGAAGCGGCAGGCGAGATGGGTGAAACCGGTAGTGGATCCTCCACCGGAAACTTGCGTTGGTTCTGGACCTCCGTCAGACCGGTAGAAAGGTTCCGAACGGGCGGCGTTGATTAGTTGTTGGGGGTGCAGTGGTTGATCCCATCCTGGGTCGGCAGCCGCCGACCACCAGGCAGAGGTTGGATGAAGGTTCCGGACGGGTGACTGCAGATGGAACAAAACGGGGGTAAGTAAGCAACAAACCAACACGGTGCAAAAACAACAAAACTAACGCTAGGCTCAAAGACTGATACTCTGGTAAACCTACTGTTCATGGCTAACGATCCGGCAGGGACTGGATGTTAGGCCAGAGCCTAAGAAGGGTGATGATCAGGACCAGGTGTGCAGATTGCTGATGGGATGCAGGTGCGGAAATCAAGAGAGCTCCCCGGAGCGTTCCCGAACCCTCGGGAAACTGGAGATCACGAACAGAAAAACTAGTCACCAGACAGGACCCGACTCAGACTGCCGGGATCGTTACAGACCTGCTCTTTGTAAAGTGGATGGATACCAGAGAGGTGGTCATGTGCACCACTATCCACAAATCGTACAGTGGGTACATTTGTGAAGGACGCTAATGGGGCATGGACCAAGAAAAATATCCCCATTCCAGCTGCTGTAAATGATTACAACAAGAGTATGGGAGGTGTGGGCCTGTCAGACACGCTGATAGGCTACTACAATGTTCTACACAAGACAATGAAATGGTACAAGACATTGTTCTATCACTTCATCGACGTTGCTGTGGTGAATGCATTCATCCTCCAGAAGGAAATGGCTAAGAGCTATGGACAGAACCCCATGACACAGCTAGCCTTCAGAGAGCTGCTCATCCATTGCTGATGACGGACAAAGTCCACTGCAGCACCTTCTGTCCCCCTCTACTCCTGCCACCAGTGGTGTTCACCCTGCCAAAATACATAACTGCAGACATGAATGTGCCTCAGGGCCAAAGGGCACAGCAGGCAGGCGTCGTTGTAATCTGTGTCACAAGAAAGCTCCCATCACCTGCACTACTTGTTCTGTTACCCCTCTGCTTTACAGCAGAAATGGCACAATCTTGTGTAGAGGACTGAGGGTGTTCTAAATACTGTAATTGTAAATAGTGGATATATATGTGTGTGTGTATGTATATGTATGTATGTATATATATATATATATATATATATATATATATACTACCGTTCAAAAGTTTGGGGTCACTTAGAAATGTCCTCGTTTTCGAAAGAAAAGCAAATGTTTTGTCCATTAAAATAACATCAAATTGATCACAAATACAGTGTAGACATTGTTAATGTTGTAAATGGCTATTGTAGCTGGAAACGGCTGATTTTTTTATGGAATATCTACATAGGCGTACAGAGGCCCATTATCAGCAACTATCAGTCCTGTGTTCCAATGGCACGTTGGGTTTGCTAATCCAAGTTTATCATTTTAAAAGGCTAATTGATCATTAGAAAACCCATTTGAAATTATGTTAGAAAAGCTGAAAACTGTTGTGCTGATTAAAGAAGCAATAAAACTGGCCTTCTTGAGACTAGTTGAGTATCCGGATAATCAGCAATTGTGGGTTCGATTACAGGATCAAAATGGCCAGAAACAAAGAACTTTCTTCTGAAACTCGTCAGTCTATTCTTGTTCTGAGAAATGAAGGCTATTCCATGCAAGAAATTGCCAAGAAACTGAAGATCTCGTACAACGCTGTGTACTACTCCCTTCACAGAACAGTGCAAACTGGCTCTAACCAGAATAGAAAGAGGAGTGGGAGGCCCCAATGCACAACTGAGCAAGAGGACAAATACATTAGTGTCTAGTTTGAGAAACAGACGCCTCACAGGTCCTCAACTAGCAGCTTCATTAAATAGTACCCGCAAAACACCAGTCTCAACGTCCAACAGTGAATAGGCGACTCCGGGATGTTGACCTTCTAGGCAGAGTTGCAAAGAAAAAGCCATATCTCAGACTGGCCAATAATGCTGGAGGAGTGCTTGATGCCATCTGTCAAGCATGGTGGAGGCAATGTGATGGTCTGGGGTGCTTTGGTGGTGGTAAAGTGGGAGATTTGTACAGGGTAAAAGGGATCTTGAAGAAGGAAGGCTATCACTCCATTTTGCAACGCCATGCCATACCCTGTGGACGGCGATTGATTGGAGCCAATTTCCTCCTACAATAGGACAATGACCCAAAGCACAGCTCCAAACTATGCAATAACTATTTAGGGAAGAAGCAGTCAGCTGGTATTCTGTCTATAATGGAGTGGCCAGCACAGTCACCGGATCTCAACCCTATTGAGCTGTTGTGGGAGCAGCTTGACCGTATGGTACGTAAGAAGTGCCCATCAAGGCAATCCAACTTGTGGGAGGTGCTTCAGGAAGCATGGGGTGAAATCTCTTCAGATTTCCTCAACAAATTGACAACTAGAACGCCAAAGGTCTTCAAGGCTGTAATTGCTGCAAATGGAGGATTCTTTGACAAAAGCAAAGTTTGAAGGACACAATTATTATTTCAATTAAAAATCATTATTTCTAACCTTGTCAATGACTACATGTCCTATTCATTTTGCTATATTTTCTATTCAAACTCATTTCATGTATGTTTTTCATGGAAAACTTTTGAACAGTAGTATATATATATATATATATATATATATATATATATATATATATATATATATATATATATATATATATATATTTCACTTTGTGTGTTGTTTGTGGTGTGTTCACTTATGACATCAGTGTTGGCCACTAACTTGGCCCTTATCTTAAATAGTTCACCTCTGTGTTGGGAGTCATTGGATCAGCATTCTCCGTTGCGTCTCCCTGTTAGTACCTTTTATGTAGGGAAGCCAATGATCCATCATGTATGACATTCCTGGGAGTGTTAAACTTGTATGTTTTTATTACCATAGCATTTTTGTATGTTCTCTATAGTTGTGTACTTGAAAATGTATCAATTTACCAATTCGGCCACATCGAGCCCCACTTGGGTACATTTGGGCAAACTCGTGAGGGACACCTGGGTAACTTCATACTAAATGTTATGTAGCTCCCTCGTTCTTGAAGGTATCAGTCCGAAACTTTGCACATACACTGTTGCCCTCTTGTCGACAACATCTCAATTCCCTCCAGCTTCCTATCTGAATCTGAAAAGCTTTTCTTTTTCATGTCAAAGATGATGCAACAAAAATAAAAATAGAAAACATATGGTTGTTTTCTCTTTTAACAGATCTATTGTGTTACGTTCTCCTACATTAATTTCACATTTCCACAAACTTCAAAGTGTTTCCTTTCAAATAGTACCAATAATTTGCTTCAGGTCCTGAGCTACAGGCAGTTAGATTTGGGTATGTCATTTTAGGCGGAAATTGAAAAGAAGGGTCTGATCCTTAAGAGTTTTTAACAGGTGTGCCTTCTTAAAAGTTAATTTGTGGATTTCTATTTTTTGTATTTTTTTGTGGAATGTCTTTCCTTCTTAATGTGTTTGAGCTAATCAGTTGTGTTGTGACAAGGTAGGGGGGGTATACAGAAGATAGCCCTATTCGGTAAAAGACCAAGTCCATGTAGCTCAGTTGGTAGAGCATGGTGTTTGCAACGCCAGGGTTGTGGGTTCGATTCCCACAGGGGGCCAGTATGAAAATGTATGCACTCACTAACTGTAAGTCGCTCTGGATAAGAGCGTCTGCTAAATGACTAAAATGTAAATATTATGGCAAGAACAGCTCAAATAAGTAAAGAGAAATGACAGTCCGTCATTACTTTAAGACATGAAGGTCAGTCAATACGGAACATTTCAAGAACTTTGAAAGTTTCTTCAAGTGCAGTCGCAAAAAAACATCAGCGCCATGATGAAACTGGCTCTCATGAGGACCACACAGGAATGGAAGACCCAGAGTTACCTCTGCTGCAGAGGATAAGTTCATTAGAGTTACCAGCTTCAGAAATTGCAGCCCAAATAAATGCTTCACAGAGTTCAAGTCACAGACACATCTCAACATCAACTGTTCAGAGGGGAAGAATCTAAAATATATTTTGATTTGTTTAACACTTTTTTGGTTACTACATGATTCCATATGTGTTATTTCATAGTTTTGATGTCTTCACTATCTACAATGTAGAAAATAGTAAAAATAAAGAAAAACCCTTGAATGAATAGGTGTGTCCAAACTTTTGACTGGTAGTGTGTGTTCAAGAACAGTGATAAAATAGTTTTTTTTCGTATATTGACCAAAAAGATTGACTCCATCAGTGATGGATTTGACAAGCCATTGACGGAGTTGACAACTGATACTCAAAACAGACATATTTTTGCCTCTAAAAATAATAGTTCAATACAAACATTTGTAAAACATGGAAAACTATTAACTTGATAATTGATAACAGATAATTGTATGTGTGGGGTACAGAGATGAGGTAGTCATTAAAAAATTATGTTAAACACTATTATTGCAAATAGAGTTAGTCCATGCAACTTATTACGTAACTTGTTAAGTACATTTTTACTCCTGAACTTATTTAGGCTTGCCATAACGAAGGAGTTGAATACTTATTGACTAAAGAAATTTCAGCTAGTAATTTTTATTTTATTTGTAAAAATTTCTAAAAACATAATTCCACTTTGACATTATGGGGTATTGTGTGTAGGCCAGTAATACAACATCTGAATTTAGTCTATTTTAAATTCAGGCTGTAACACAACAAAATGTGGAAAAGTCGAGGGTTTGAATACTTTCTCAAGGCACTGTACATCTAATGAGGACATGAATAAGGTGTCCTTATGGTATCAAATCAAGGTCAATGTAAATAGTCCGGGTGGCCATTTGATTCATTGTTCAGCAGTTTTATGGCTTGGGGGTAGAAGCTGTTAAGGAGCCTTTTGGACCTAGACTTGGCACTCCGGTACCGTTTGCCGTGTAGTAGCAGAGAGAACAGTCTATGACTTGGGTGACTGGAGTATTTGACAATTATTTTGGCCTTCCTCTGACACCGCCTAGTATAGGTCCTGGATGTCAGGAAGCTTGGCCCCAGTGATGTACTGGGCCATACGCACTGCCCTCTGTAGCGCCTTACGGTCAGATGCCAAGCAGTTGCCATACCAGGCGGTGATGCAACCGGTCAGGATGCTCTCGATGGTGCAGCTGTATAACTTTTTGAGGATCTGGGGACCCATGCCAAGTCTCCTGAGGGGGAAAAGGTGTTGTCGTGCCCTCTTCACGACTGTCTTGGTGTGTTTGTACCATGATAGTTTGTTGGTGATGTGGACACCAAGGAACTTGGAAGCTCTCAACCTGCTCCACTACAGCCCGTCGGTGAGAATGGGAGTGTGCTCGTCGTCCTTTTCCTGTAGTCCACGATCAGCTCCTTTGTCTTGTTCACATTGAGGAGAGGTTGTTGTCCTGGCACCACACTGCAAGGTCTCTGACCTCCTCTCTATAGGCTGTCTCATCGTTGTCGGTGATCAGGCCTACCACTGTTGTGTCATCAGCAAACGTAATGATGGTGTTGGAGTCGTGCTTGGCCACGACAGTCGTGGGTGAACAGGGAGTACAGGAGGGGACTAAGCACCGCACCCCTGAGGGGCCCCCAGTGGCAGGTGTGTTGTTGCCTACCCTTACCACCGTGCGGTCTTAGTGCCAGCATCGGTTTGTGGTGGTAAATAGATGGCTACGAATAATATAGAAGATAATTATCTCGGTAGATAGTGTGATGAACAGGCTCAGCACACCAATACTCAGGCTGACTGGCTGTCGTTCAGGCAAATGAGAAATAAGTGCACTCAGGCTATCCGGAAGGCCAAAGTTAGTTACTTTAAGGAGCAGTTCTCTCTCTGTGGGTCTAACCTAAAGAAGTTCTGGAAAACGGTGAAAGACTTGGAGAATAAACCCTCCTCCTCACAGCTGCCCATGTCCCTTAATGTTGATTATGTGGTTGTTACTGACAAGGAGCACATGGCTGAGCTCTTTAATCACCACTTCATTAAGTCAAGATTCCTATTTGACTCAGCCACGCCTCCTGGCCCGTCCAACACCTCCTCATCATGCTTGGAAGGCAGCCACGGTGCGTCCTTTATTTAAAGGGGGAGATCAAGCTGATCCTACCTGTTATATGCCAATTTCTATCTTGCCCTGTTTATCAAAAGTGTTGGAAAAACTTGGCAATAATCAACTGACTAGCTTTCTTGATGTCTATAGTATTCTCTCTGGTATGCAATCTGGTTTCCACTTAGGTTATGGAGGTGACATTGCAACCTTAAAGGTCCTAAATGATGTCACTACTGCCCTTGATTCTAAGCAATGTTGTGCTTCTATTTTTATTGACTTGGCCAAAGCTTTTGATACAGTACACCATTCCATTCTTGTGGTCAGCTAAGGAGTACTGGTGTCTCTGAGGGGTCTTTCGCCTGGTTTGCTAACTACATCTCTCAAAGAGTGCAGTGTATAAAGTCAGAACATCTGCTGTCTCAGCCACTGCCTGTCACCAAGGGAGTGCCCCAAGGCTCGATCCTAGGCCACACGCTCTTCTCAATTGACATCAACAACATATCTCAGGCAGTAGGAAGCTCTTTCATCCATTTCTATGCAGAAGATACAGTCTTATACTCAGCTAGCCCCTCCTGGATTCTGTGTTGAACGCTCTACAACAAAGCTTTCTTAGTGTCCAACAAGTTTTCTCTGCCCTTAAACTTGTTCTGAACACCTCTAAAACAAAGGTAATGTGGTTCAGTAAGAAGAATACCCCCCACTAGTGTGATTACTACCCCTGAGGGTTTAGAGCTTGAGGTAGTCACCTCATACAAGTACTTGGGAGTACGGCTGGGCAGGTACACTGTTCTCCTCTCAGCACATATCCAAGCTGCAGGCTAAGGTTAAATCTAGACTTGGTTTCCTCTATCATAATCACTCCTCTTTCACACCCAGCCAAACTAACCCCTGATTCAGAAGACCTTCCTACCCATGTTAGATTATGGAGATGTAATTTATAGATTGGCAGGTTTGGGTGCTCTCAGCGGCTAGATGTTCTTTACCATTCGGCCATCAGATTTGCCACCAATTCTCCTTATAGGACACATCACTGCACTCTATATGCCTCTGTATACCCGGTGCAAGACCCACTGGTTGATGATTATTCATAAAACCCTCTTAGGCTCACTCCCCCCTATCTACCTACTGCAACCCTCATCCTCCACATACGGCACCCATTCTGCCAGTCACATTCTGTTAAAGGTCCCCAAAGCACACACATTCCTGGTTCGCTCCTCTTTTCAGTTCGCTGCAGCTAGCGACTGGAACAAGCTGCAAAAAACACTCAAACTGGACAGTTTTATCTCCATCTCTACAAGACTCAATCATGGACACTCTTACTGACACTTGTGGCTGCTTCATGTGATGTATTGTTGTCTCTACCTTCTTGCCCTTTGTGCTGTTGTCTGTGCCCAATAATGTATGTACCATGTTTGTGCTGCTACCATGTTGTGCTGCTGCCATGTTGTTGTCATGTGTTGCTGCTATGCTATGTTGTTGTCTTGGGTCTCTCTTTATGTAGTGTTGTGGTGTCTCTCTTGTTGTGATGTGTTGCTGCCATGCTATGTTGTTGTCTTAGGTCTCTCTTTATGTAGTGTTGTGGTGTCTCTCTTGTTGTGGATGTGTGTTTGTCTCTTGGTAGGCCGTCATTGTAAATACGAATTTGTTCTTAAATTGACTTGCCTTGTTAAATAAAGGTGAAATAAAACATTTATTATGCATCGTCACGTAATGCCGGACATTTTATACACCAATGGTAGCGTCTTATTATCTTAACTAATTTAAATGTGTAAGGCCTTAAAACCGTCATCACATGTGCACATCATATGGCTTTGTTTACAAACCGTAAGATACAGTATCTCAAGCAGAAGGTGGGTGTCACGAAATTTCAATCTCTAATTAATCAAACATAATGCTTTGAATAATTCCCAGAGGGTGTAAGGCTCTGGTTTAATCATGAATTAAACGAAGGTCTGAACCAACAAGAATGATCTGTATGTTTTAATCACGGAGAGCTCTGGCCCCCAAAAAGATACATACAGCTTTATATCCCTTGACACACAAAGGCACTTTGCTCCGCCCACCTTTAAACAGTTTCTTAGTCCCCTTCACCCTGGAATGCTTTCTCAACAGTTTCTAACTTCCCCCCTCTGTTAGTGGATTGACACTACATTATAACTCTAACACCGTTCACACATTTATACTGTATTTGGGGTGAAATCCTTTAGTCATTATTCTTAAAATACAAATTAATCTATCAATCCACCCCTTTGACTAAATGTTTTCACACTCAGGATAAATGTATTTACAAGTATGATTAATCTCAGAGATTAGTTCTATTTATCTACTTCCAATCATAGGTCTTCTTTTTAAGATTTTCCCTATGACCTTCATATGTCAGAACCAATAAACGTTTCATCCAATTGCGGTCTTTCAGGGTCAAAGTCCTTGTTATCCCCCAAGCCTGGAGGATCGCATTTCCCACTCTCCTCGTCAGAGTCCGGAGTCGGTCCATCTCTCGTCATTTGGTGAGATACTGCATTCATCAACGCCTTACTCACCAATCCTCGGACACAGGGAACAAAACAACAACCACATAATACAAGAATACTCATACAAATGCTGACTGCCCCTACGATGGTGGCTGCTATGGTTTTCCATTTACCAAACATGGTATCAAACCACCCTGTCCAAGAAGTACTAACTCCTGAGTTTTCAGCCCATTCTTCACTTAGAGCAGTTAATCCTGCAAGAGCTCTGGTTACTGTCCCACTTTATTTTATTTAGGAAATATTTTCTTAACTCTATTTCTTGAACGGCATTGTTGGTTAAGGGCTTGTAAGTAAGCATTTCACGGTAAGGTCTACACCTGTTGTATTCGCTGCATGTGACAAATAAAATTGTATTTTATTTTATTTTAACCCCTTTTTATCTGTGTTGTGACTTTTAGCTAGCAAGCTACTTACCAGCATGCCGTAAAAAGCCCACTGTGTTGTGACTGGATGCCATAGTGATAATTTAAAATTAAACTATTTTCTGAAGAATGAAGACATCAGACAGGAGTGTCTGCTTTTCATTTCGGGTGGACAAAAAATGACTAAAATGACACACACATTCCAAATACAAACATTGAAAAGTTTCACCAAAAAGTGCACAACCAAATCGAGTACTTAAAAAATACCAGAAAACACATCATAGAATGAGAAGATCACTCCATAAACAAATTGATAGCATCATAACTCAGAACAGTAAATAAAAGGAAATTAAATTCACCATTAACTACGAACCTTATCGGTCTGCTCCAGAATGTCATCAACCCCTGAGCCAAACGTCAGCCCTGGCTGATGGGGAGAGTGGCAAATGTGCTCTGGAGAGCAGCTGGCAGACGGGATTGGGCCAGCCAGAGATGGTGCCGGGAGGTAACCACCTGGGCCATGGCCCATCCGTTGGCGCGGGCCACATCCCTCTGGAGCAGAGAAAGCAGGCGAGACACCTCTATCGCTTCCCAGAGGAGCTCCTCTGTGCCCTCCTGCAGCCGGGGCAACAAAGTCTGCAGGTAGGCCTACAGCGGCCAAGAGAGCAGAGGGACCCATATGTGGCTTTCAAGTCTGCATTAAAGAATCTGGGGGGTCCCAGCTTCAGTCGCGGGTTCCGCCCTATAATCTCACGGTCCGGGAGGACCATGGCAGCTATCATGGTGTCCATGGTCGGGTACTCCCAGAGGCCGAGTGACTCCACGCCCGCAACATAACTCTATGGTCCAGTCTCTGCTGTGAGTCGGAAGCCTCATAGCCTCTCGAGACGCTGGGGGGCGATGAAGCCCCGCTGCCGGCTTCTGATGGCCTGTCAGCCTGGTAGCCCTGCTCACAGCGGTGAACAGTGCCAGCATCGTCCCCCAGGAACAGCCTATCACTGGCCAACAGGGAACAGCTGTCGTCGCCACCGAAGCTATCAACCTCCTGACGCAGGGCATGCACCCTCTGTTCAAGGTGGTCCCAGCGGTCCAACTCCTGCCCCCGTTCAGGACTGGCAGCAGATGGGCTCTGCCTGCGGTGGCTCCGGCCACACTTCCTGGGAGTGGTACTGGGCCCAGTTGAGGGACTAACAGCATAGTTACCATACAGAGTAACCAGCAAATGAGTGAGTACACAAAAAACAGGACACCACAGTATCCATACTCACATACGAAAATAGTATCTCCCAACAAACACAACTGACTGGCTTTTAAAACAATGGGAGGTGTGAGTGAAAAACCAGAAACAGGTGGTGCAATACAGAGAAATGTCCACTGATTGGTCCACCTCAGCAATCAGCAGACAAACGGATGTCAGACTGGTGGGACACCCCAACGACCACCAATCAGGAACACAAAGGACACCTGTGATTAGGGCAGAAGGAGAGGAAAAACACAAAAACACACACAGGATACCTGTATCAGTAACACACCCACCCTTAAAAGAGCAAACCACAATGGTTTGCGACACACGTACCATCACAACACCCAAAATTCAAAGATCAACAGCATCCTGACGGCATAAAAAAAAACCTAGATCTCTAAACACGAGAAAAAGTATCTGCCAACACATTATCCAACCCCTTTTTGTGGCGGATCTCCAAATTTATAATTTTGCACTACAAGTGCCCAACGCATAAGGCGTTGGTTCTGGTTGTACATCCGGTGGAGAAAAACTAAGGGGTTATGCTCAGTATACACTATCACTGGTAATGCACTGGAACCAACATAATCTTCAAAGTACTGCAGAGCTAAAAACAAAGCTAGAGCTTCTTGTTCAATGGTGGAATAGTTTGTCTGACATTTGTTAAATTTCCGCGACAAATAACAGACAGGATGGTCCACTCCACTCTGGTCCGGCTGCAGTAGAACAGCACCAGCACCTCTGGCACTTGCATCTACCTCCAGTTTAAACGGTCGTTCAAAATCTCGCGCAGCAAGAACAGGAGTACTACATAAGAGTGCTTTAGCAGTGTTGAAAGCAGTATGACAATCTTCAGACCATACAAATATCCTCGCCGGACTGAGCAAATCCGTTAATGGAGCAACTACCGCAGAGACATTTTTACAG
This sequence comes from Coregonus clupeaformis, assembly GCF_020615455.1. Classification (NCBI taxonomy): domain Eukaryota; kingdom Metazoa; phylum Chordata; class Actinopteri; order Salmoniformes; family Salmonidae; genus Coregonus; species Coregonus clupeaformis. Next base: position 1,769 of record NW_025537935.1, on the reverse strand, counting down.
AAACTACGGTAGTAGCCAACCATCCCTAAAAAGCGGCGTAGCTCTCTTCTGGTGGTAGGTGCAGGAAATGCATTTATAGCTGAGACCTTGGCATCTACAGGGCGCACCTGACCATGGCCGACCTGTTTACCGAGATAAGTAACAGTGGCCTTCCCAAACTCGCACTTTGCTAAGTTCAGGGTTAGAGAAGCGGCTGCTAGACGTTCACACACTACCCTTAGAGTGTTAACATGATCTGACCACTCAGTTGAATAAATTACCAGATCATCAAGGTAAGCTCTACAATTAGGAACTCCAGCCAATACTGTGTTAACCAGGCATTGGAAAGTGGCTGGTGCGTTCCGCATCCCAAATGCAATGACAGCATATTGTAGGAAGTGGTCTGGGGTTACAAAGGCAGAGATGTCGGAGGCACGTGAGGTTAACAGCACCTGCCAGTAACCTTTTAGAAGATCTAGTTTGGTTACATAAGTAGCAGCACCAACAGTGTCAATACAGTCATCCAGTCTGGGTAACGTACATACATATTACCTCAATTACCTGTGCCCCAGCACATTGACTCTGTACCGGTACCCCCTGTATACAGCCCCGCTACTGTTATTTTTACTGTTATTTGACTGCTTTTATTTTCTACATATCTATTGTTTACTAAACACTTATTTTTCTTAAAACTGCATTGTTGGTTAAGGGCTGTAAGTAAGCATTTCACTGTAAGGTCTACACCTGTTGTATTCGGCGCATGTGACAAATACAATTTGATTTGAATAGAGTCTGAAGACTAACTACACAGAGACTGCACTAGTAGAAGGCCTGGAGTCTGAAGACTAACTACACAGAGACTGGACTAGTAGAAGGCCTGGAGTCTGAAGACTAACTACACAGAGACTGGACTAGTAGAAGGCCTGGAGTCTGAAGACCAACTACACAGAGACTGGACTAGTATAAGGCCTGGAGTCTGAAGACTAACTACACAGATACTGCATATAGTAGAAGGCCTGGAGTCTGAAGACTAACTACACAGAGACTTGGACTAGTAGAAGGCCTGGAGTCTGAAGACTAACTACACAGATACTGCATTAGTAGAAGGCCTGGAGTCTGAAGACTAACTACACAGAGACTGGACTAGTAGAAGGCCTGGAGTCTGAAGACTAACTACACAGAGACTGGACTAGTAGAAGGCCTGGAGTCTGAAGACTAACTACACAGAGACTGGACTAGTAGAAGGCCTGGAGTCTGAAGACTAACTACACAGAGACTGGACTAGTAGAAGGCCTGGAGTCTGAAGACTAACTACACAGATACTGCATTAGTAGAAGGCCTGGAGTCTGAAGACTAACTACACAGAGACTGGACTAGTAGAAGGCCTGGAGTCTGAAGACTAACTACACAGAGACTGGACTAGTAGAAGGCCTGGAGTCTGAAGACTAACTACACAGAGACTGGACTAGTAGAAGGCCTGGAGTCTGAAGACTAACTACACAGAGACTGGACTAGTAGAAGGCCTGGAGTCTGAAGACTAACTACACAGAGACTGGACTAGTAGAAGACCTGGAGTCTGTCTATTCATCTCTCTGGCAGGCTGCCAGGTCCCTGGGAGTTGGCACACCATAGCCTTCTCTCTTGTTCTCACTCTCTCTCTCTCTGTCTTCAAATCAAATCAAATCAAATTTTATTGGCCACATGCGCCGAATACAACAGGTGCAGACATTACAGTGAAATGCTTACTTACAGCCCTTAACTAAAAGTGCATTTATTTTTTTTATAAAAAA
>NW_025537934.1:17500-20000 GCF_020615455.1 Coregonus clupeaformis | reverse complement strand
CCACAAATGAGCTTTAGTGAACAGATGAGACAGAAGAGGAAAAAGCGTGTTTCTGAGTCAAAGGCTTGGTCTTGAGGTCAGGCTGTGGAGAGAAAGAGACAGTCCTCCTGCTCCCTGCTCGGCCACAGCCCACACGGCAGATATTTTAAGTGCTTGACAAAAAGGGGAACTGATGCAGAGTGAGGAGAGAGGAAAGACAGACCGACTCTTCCCCCTGTTCGGCTTGCTCTCGCCTCGCTTTCTCTCTCTCCCTCCCTCTGGCTTTCTTTCTCGGGCTCTCTCTCGCTCTCGGGCTCTCTCCCGGGATCTCCCTCTCTCTGTACAGTGTCTGTTCCTGTTCAGTGGAGGATTATTATTCAGTCTGTCATCAGCAGTGGGAGGAGAACAAACAGCAGAGAAATCACTCCTCTCTCCCTCCCCCTCTCTCCCTCCCCCTCTCTCCCTCCCTCTCTCTCTTTCCTGCTAGAACTGGGTCAGCGTCATCCTTCCAAAGGATGTTACACAACCCCACCGCGCTCTTCTTCCAAACACAGACCAGAGTTTTGCTGCAGCCCCTCCTCTCCTCCTGGAATGAGTGTGTGTGTGTGTGTTTTTGCGGTTGCCGTTGTGCATTGTGCGTTGCGTGTGCCGGCCAGTGAGCCACTGCAGAGCCCCCGGGTGAGAGGGAGGGAGAGCGAGAGAGAGGAGAGAGCGAGAGAGAGAAGTGAGACAGCGCGAGAGAACGAGAGCGAGAGAGAGAGAGAGAGAGAGAGAGAGAGAGAGAGAGAGAGAGAGAGAGAGCAGTGAGAGAGAGAGGGAGCAGTGAGAGACCAGTGAGAGAGAGAGGGAGCAGTGAGAGAGAGAGAGAGAGGGAGCAGTGAGAGAGAGAGGGAGCAGTGAGAGAGAGAGGGAGCAGTGAGAGAGCAGTGAGAGAGAGAGAGAGCAGTGAGAGAGGAGTGAGAGAGAGAGAGAGAGAGCAGTGATTGAGATCAGTGAGAGAGTAGATGAGGTGGAAACTGAGCCTCACTTGCTAACCTCCAGCCAAATGTATTACTATATTAGAGACACACATTTCCCTCAGATTACAGCGATCCACAAAGAATTTGAAAACAAACCTAATTTTGATAAACTCCCTTATCTACTGGGTGAAAAACCACAGTGTGCCATCACAGCAGCAAGATTTGTGACCTGTTGCCACAAGAAAAGGGCAACCAGTGAAGAACAAACACCATTGTAAATACAACCCATATTTATGTTGATTTATTTTCCCATTTGTACTTTAACTATTTGCACATTGTTACAACACTGTATATACACATAATGAACATTTGAAATGTCTTTATTATTTTGGAACTTGTGAGTGTAATGTTTACCTGTTAATATTTATTGTTTATTCCATTTTTTTTTACTATCTACTTCACTTGCTTTGGCAATGTTAACCATGTTTCCCAGCCAATAAAGCCCTTAAACTGAACTGAACTGAAAGGGACTACGAGAGAAGTAGTTATTACATATTTCATATTAAGTATTGTTTATTACATATATTTTACACATGACATAATATAACATGCTTATTGCGAATATTTTATACGACATATTGCTTTACATGTTCGATATATTTTACATTGCCGACATATTACATATGCGTATATTGCTGCGACATTATTTTCATATTGGCTTTATATATGTGCTTATTATCTATTAGTTATACAGCTTATGACGCGACAGCAGATTGCCATATGAGACGCTGTGAGCAGGTACTTATGTGCCAACAGATGCTATGAGGCGAAAACTGCGACAGGCGGTAGCAGTGGCTACAGAGCACGCTTACGCAAAGAAGCGGGAGAGTGGAGCAGTTGACGCACAGTATGACAAGCAGGCCGCAGAGACCGCAGATTATATTCAATATTGCTTATATTGTTATTCCATATTTTATTATTTTGTATTTGTTTTTTAATGTTTTGTATGGTTTTGCACAAGTATATTTTGTGTTTTGGTTTTATAGGTTTGTATGGTTTAATATTTTCTCAAAGTATATTTCTGATATTTTATATTTTATTTTTATGTTGTGTTCAAAGTATATTTTATATTTTTTTTTACATGCATTTATATGTTTATATCATATTTGTGTTTATATTGTTTCTCTCTTACATATTTCATATTTATGTTTGTTTTTATTTTGTTTGTATATTTTATATTTTTTTTTTTTTTTTTTTTTTTTGTTTGTTTTATATTTTTTGCTATATTTTATATTATTTTGTTGTTGTTTGTTTGTTATTTTATATATTTAGCGGTATGTGAAAGTGAGAGCAGTGGAGAGCAGGCAGTGAGAGCAACAGTGAGAGCAGAGAGATGAGACGGAGAGCAGTGAGAGAAGAGGAGGCACAGGCCAGCAGCAGGAGAAGGCTGGGTGCTGTTTAAAGTGGAACCCAATCATCACCATCCCAGGGGCCAGAGAGGGTGAGGGACGGACGGAGTCACCTCCAGCATGACTCCCCCCGCCTCCCAACAGAGAGGGAGG
>NW_025537934.1:0-7500 GCF_020615455.1 Coregonus clupeaformis | reverse complement strand
TATCTGTAGGGTAATACTATATATCTGGAGACTAGATGTAAACTCAGTCAGTCTATAGTATCTGTAGGGTAATACTGTATATCTGGAGACTAGATGTAAACTCAGTCAGTCTATAGTATCTGTAGGGTCATACTGTATATCTGGAGACTAGATGTAAAACTCAGCCAGTCTATAGTATCTGTAGGGTAATACTGTATATTCTGGAGACTAGATGTAAACTCAGTCAGTCTATAGTATCTGTAGGGTAATACTGTATATCTGGAGACTAGATGTAAACTCAGTCAGTCTATAGTATCTGTAGGGTCATACTGTATATCTGGAGACTAGATGTAAACTCAGTCAGTCTATAGTATCTGTAGGGTCATACTGTATATCTGGAGACTAGATGTAAACTCAGTCAGTCTATAGTATCTGTAGGGTCATACCGTATATCTGGAGACTAGATGTAAACTCAGTCAGTCTATAGTATCTGTAGGGTCATACTGTATATCTGGAGACTAGATGTAAACTCAGTCAGTCTATAGTATCTGTAGGGTAATACTGTATATCTGGAGACTAGATGTAAACTCAGTCAGTCTATAGTATCTGTAGGGTCATACTGTATATCTGGAGACTAGATGTAAACTCAGTCAGTCTATAGTATCTGTAGGGTAATACTGTATATCTGGAGACTAGATGTAAACTCAGTCAGTCTACCTAGTATCTGTAGGGTCATACTGTATATCTGGAGACTAGATGTAAACTCAGTCAGTCTATAGTATCTGTAGGGTAATACCGTATATCTGGAGACTAGATGTAAACTCAGTCAGTCTATAGTATCTGTAGGGTAATACCGTATATCTGGAGACTAGATGTAAACTCAGTCAGTCTATAGTATCTGTAGGGTCATACCGTATATCTGGAGACTAGATGTAAACTCAGTCAGTCTATAGTATCTGTAGGGTAATACCGTATATCTGGAGACTAGATGTAAACTCAGTCAGTCTATAGTATCTGTAGGATAATACCGTATATCTGGAGACTAGATGTAAACTCAGTCCGTCTATAGTATCTGTAGGGTAATACTGTATATCTGGAGACTAGATGTAAACTCAGTCCGTCTATAGTATCTGTAGGGTAATACTGTATATCTGGAGACTAGATGTAAACTCAGTCAGTCTATAGTATCTGTAGGGTCATACTGTATATCTGCGAGACTAGATGTAAACTCAGTCAGTCTATAGTATCTGTAGGGTCATACCGTATATCTGGAGACTAGATGTAAACTCAGTCAGTCTATAGTATCTGTAGGGTCATACTGTATATCTGGAGACTAGATGTAAACTCAGTCAGTCTATATTATCTGTAGGGTAATACTGTATATCTGGAGACTAGATGTAAACTCAGTCAGTCTATAGTATCTGTAGGGTAATACCGTATATCTGGAGACTAGATGTAAACTCAGTCAGTCTATAGTATCTGTAGGGTAATACTGTATATCTGGAGACTAGATGTAAACTCAGTCAGTCTATAGTATCTGTAGGGTCATACTGTATATCTGGAGACTAGATGTAAACTCAGTCAGTCTATAGTATCTGTAGGGTAATACTGTATATATGGAGACTAGATGTAAACTCAGTCAGTCTATAGTATCTGTAGGGTAATACTGTATATCTGGAGACTAGATGTAAACTCAGTCCGTCTATAGTATCTGTAGGGTAATACTGTATATCTGGAGACTAGATGCTAAACTCAGTCAGTCTATAGTATCTGTAGGGTAATACTGTATATCTGGAGACTAGATGTAAACTCAGTCAGTCTATAGTATCTGTAGGGTAATACTGTATATCTGGAGACTAGATGTAAACTCAGTCAGTCTATAGTATCTGTAGGGTCATACTGTATATCTGGAGACTAGATGTAAACTCAGTCAGTCTATAGTATCTGTAGGGTCATACCGTATATCTGGAGACTAGATGTAAACTCAGTCAGTCTATAGTATCTGTAGGGTAATACCGTATATCTGGAGACTAGATGTAAACTCAGTCAGTCTATAGTATCTGTAGGGTAATACTGTATATCTGGAGACTAGATGTAAACTCAGTCAGTCTATAGTATCTGTAGGGTAATACCGTATATCTGGAGACTAGATGTAAACTCAGTCAGTCTATAGTATCTGTAGGGTAATACCGTATATCTGGAGACTAGATGTAAACTCAGCCAGTCTATAGTATCTGTAGGGTAATACTGTATATCTGGAGACTAGATGTAAACTCAGTCAGTCTATAGTATCTGTAGGGTAATACTGTATATCTGGAGACTAGATGTAAACTCAGTCAGTCTATAGTATCTGTAGGGTCATACTGTATATCTGGAGACTAGATGTAAACTCAGTCAGTCTATAGTATCTGTAGGGTCAATACTGTATATCTGGAGACTAGATGTAAACTCAGTCAGTCTATAGTATCTGTAGGGTCATACTGTATATCTGGAGACTAGATGTAAACTCAGTCAGTCTATAGTATCTGTAGGGTCATACTGTATATCTGGAGACTAGATGTAAACTCAGTCAGTCTATAGTATCTGTAGGGTCATACTGTATATCTGGAGACTAGATGTAAACTCAGTCAGTCTATAGTATCTGTAGGGTCATACTGTATATCTGGAGACTAGATGTAAACTCAGTCAGTCTATAGTATCTGTAGGGTAATACTGTATATCTGGAGACTAGATGTAAACTCAGTCAGTCTATAGTATCTGTAGGGTCATACCGTATATCTGGAGACTAGATGTAAACTCAGTCAGTCTATAGTATCTGTAGGGTAATACCGTATATCTGGAGACTAGATGTAAACTCAGTCAGTCTATAGTATCTGTAGGGTAATACTGTATATCTGGAGACTAGATGTAAACTCAGTCAGTCTATAGTATCTGTAGGGTCATACTGTATATCTGGAGACTAGATGTAAACTCAGTCAGTCTATAGTATCTGTAGGATAATACTGTATATCTGGAGACTAGATGTAAACTCAGTCCGTCTATAGTATCTGTAGGGTAATACTGTATATCTGGAGACTAGATGTAAACTCAGTCCGTCTATAGTATCTGTAGGGTAATACTGTATATCTGGAGACTAGATGTAAACTCAGTCAGTCTATAGTATCTGTAGGGTAATACTGTATATCTGGAGACTATATGTAAACTCAGTCAGTCTATAGTATCTGTAGGGTAATACTGTATATCTGGAGACTAGATGTAAACTCAGTCAGTCTATAGTATCTGTAGGGTAATACTATATATCTGGAGATTAGATGTAAACTCAGTCAGTCTATAGTATCTGTAGGGTCATACTGTATATCTGGAGACTAGATGTAAACTCAGTCAGTCTATAGTATCTGTAGGGTAATACTGTATATCTGGAGACTAGATGTAAACTCAGTCAGTCTATAGTATCTGTAGGGTAATACTGTATATCTGGAGACTAGATGTAAACTCAGTCAGTCTATAGTATCTGTAGGGTAATACTGTATATCTGGAGACTAGATGTAAACTCAGTCAGTCTATAGTATCTGTAGGGTAATACTGTATATCTGGAGACTAGATGTAAACTCAGTCAGTCTATAGTATCTGTAGGGTCATACTGTATATCTGGAGACTAGATGTAAACTCAGTCAGTCTATAGTATCTGTAGGGTCATACCGTATATCTGGAGACTAGATGTAAACTCAGTCAGTCTATAGTATCTGTAGGGTCATACCGTATATCTGGAGACTAGATGTAAACTCAGTCAGTCTATAGTATCTGTAGGGTAATACCGTATATCTGGAGACTAGATGTAAACTCAGTCAGTCTATAGTATCTGTAGGGTAATACCGTATATCTGGAGACTAGATGTAAACTCAGCCAGTCTATAGTATCTGTAGGGTAATACCGTATATCTGGAGACTAGATGTAAACTCAGCCAGTCTATAGTATCTGTAGGGTAATACTGTATATCTGGAGACTAGATGTAAACTCAGTCAGTCTATAGTATCTGTAGGGTAATACTGTATATCTGGAGACTAGATGTAAACTCAGTCAGTCTATAGTATCTGTAGGGTCATACTGTATATCTGGAGACTAGATGTAAACTCAGTCAGTCTATAGTATCTGTAGGGTAATACCGTATATCTGGAGACTAGATGTAAACTCAGTCAGTCTATAGTATCTGTAGGGTCATACTGTATATCTGGAGACTAGATGTAAACTCAGTCCGTCTATAGTATCTGTAGGGTAATACTGTATATCTGGAGACTAGATGTAAACTCAGTCAGTCTATAGTATCTGTAGGGTAATACCGTATATCTGGAGACTAGATGTAAACTCAGTCAGTCTATAGTATCTGTAGGGTCATACTGTATATCTGGAGACTAGATGTAAACTCAGTCAGTCTATAGTATCTGTAGGAGTCATACTGTATATCTGGAGACTAGATGTAAACTCAGTCAGTCTATAGTATCTGTAGGGTCATACTGTATATCTGGAGACTAGATGTAAACTCAGTCAGTCTATAGTATCTGTAGGGTCATACTGTATATCTGGAGACTAGATGTAAACTCAGTCAGTCTATAGTATCTGTAGGGTCATACTGTATATCTGGAGACTAGATGTAAACTCAGTCAGTCTATAGTATCTGTAGGGTAATACTGTATATCTGGAGACTAGATGTAAACTCAGTCAGTCTATAGTATCTGTAGGGTAATACCGTATATCTGGAGACTAGATGTAAACTCAGCCAGTCTATAGTATCTGTAGGATAATACTGTATATCTGGAGACTAGATGTAAACTCAGTCAGTCTATAGTATCTGTAGGGTCATACTGTATATCTGGAGACTAGATGTAAACTCAGTCAGTCTATAGTATCTGTAGGTCATACTGTATATCTGGAGACTAGATGTAAACTCAGTCAGTCTATAGTATCTGTAGGGTAATACTGTATATCTGGAGACTAGATGTAAACTCAGTCAGTCTATAGTATCTGTAGGGTAATACTGTATATCTGGAGACTAGATGTAAACTCAGTCAGTCTATAGTATCTGTAGGGTAATACTGTATATCTGGAGACTAGATGTAAACTCAGTCCGTCTATAGTATCTGTAGGGTAATACTGTATATCTGGAGACTAGATGTAAACTCAGTCAGTCTATAGTATCTGTAGGGTAATACTGCTATATCTGGAGACTAGATGTAAAACTCAGTCAGTCTATAGTATCTGTAGGGTAATACTGTATATCTGGAGACTAGATGTAAACCCAGTCAGTCTATAGTATCTGTAGGGTCATACTGTATATCTGGAGACTAGATGTAAACCCAGTCAGTCTATAGTATCTGTAGGGTAATACTGTATATCTGGAGACTAGATGTAAACTCAGTCAGTCTATAGTATCTGTAGGGTAATACTGTATATCTGGAGACTAGATGTAAACTCAGTCAGTCTATAGTATCTGTAGGGTCATACTGTATATCTGGAGACTAGATGTAAACCCCCTCAGTCAGTCTATAGTATCTGTAGGATAATACTGTATATCTGGAGACTAGATGTAAACTCAGTCAGTCTATAGTATCTGTAGGGGTAATACTGTATATCTGGAGACTAGATGTAAACTCAGTCAGTCTATAGTATCTGTAGGGTAATACTGTATACCTGGAGACTAGATGTAAACTCAGTCAGTCTATAGTATCTGTAGGGTAATACTGTATATCTGGAGACTAGATGTAAACTCAGTCAGTCTATAGTATCTGTAGGGTAATACTGTATATCTGGAGACTAGATGTAAACTCAGTCAGTCTATAGTATCTGTAGGGTCATACTGTATATCTGGAGACTAGATGTAAACTCAGTCAGTCTATAGTATCTGTAGGGGTAATACTGTATATCTGGGAGACTAGATGTAAACTCAGTCAGTCTATAGTATCTGTAGGGTAATACTGTATATCTGGAGACTAGATGTAAACTCAGTCAGTCTATAGTATCTGTAGGGTAATACCGTATATCTGGAGACTAGATGTAAACTCAGTCAGTCTATAGTATCTGTAGGGTCATACTGTATATCTGGAGACTAGATGTAAACTCAGTCAGTCTATAGTATCTGTAGGGTAATACTGTATATCTGGAGACTAGATGTAAACTCAGTCAGTCTATAGTATCTGTAGGGTAATACTGTATATCTGGAGACTAGATGTAAACTCAGTCAGTCTATAGTATCTGTAGGGTAATACCGTATATCTGGAGACTAGATGTAAACTCAGTCAGTCTATAGTATCTGTAGGGTAATACTGTATATCTGGAGACTAGATGTAAACTCAGTCAGTCTATAGTATCTGTGGGTAATACTGTATATCTGGAGACTAGATGTAAACTCAGTCAGTCTATAGTATCTGTAGGGTAATACTGTATATCTGGAGACTAGATGTAAACTCAGTCAGTCTATAGTATCTGTAGGGTAATACTGTATATCTGGAGACTAGATGCAAACTCAGTCAGTCTATAGTATCTGTGGGTAATACTGTATATCTGGAGACTAGATGTAAACTCAGTCAGTCTATAGTATCTGTAGGAGTAATACTGTATATCTGGAGACTAGATGTAAACTCAGTCAGTCTATAGTATCTGTAGGGTAATACTGTATATCTGGAGACTAGATGTAAACTCAGTCAGTCTATAGTATCTGTAGGGTAATACTGTATATCTGGAGACTAGATGTAAACTCAGTCAGTCTATAGTATCTGTAGGGTAATACTGTATATCTGGAGACTAGATGTAAACTCAGTCAGTCTATAGTATCTGTAGGGTAATACTGTATATCTGGAGACTAGATGTAAACTCAGTCAGTCTATAGTATCTGTAGGGTAATACTGTATATCTGGAGACTAGATGTAAACTCAGTCAGTCTATAGTATCTGTAGAATACTGTATATCTGGAGACTAGATGTAAACTCAGTCAGTCTATAGTATCTGTAGGGTAATACTGTATATCTGGAGACTAGATGTAAACTCAGTCGGTCTATAGTATCTGTAGGGTAATACTGTATATCTGGAGACTAGATGTAAAACTCAGTCAGTCTATAGTATCTGTAGGGTAATACTGTATATCTGGAGACTAGATGTAAACTCAGTCAGTCTATAGTATCTGTAGGGTAATACTGTATATCTGGAGACTAGATGTAAACTCAGTCAGTCTATAGTATCTGTAGGGTAATACGTATATCTGAGACTAGATGTAAACCTCAGTCGTCTATAGTATCTGTAGGGTAATACTGTATCTGGAGACTAGATGTAAACTCAGTCAGTCTATAGTATCTGTTAGGGTAATACTGTATATCTGGAGACTAGATGTAAACTCAATCGTCTATATGTATCTATGGTGGTCATACTGTATATCTGGAGACTAGATTAAACTCAGTCAGTCTATGTATCTGTAGGGTAATACCTGTATATCTGGAGACTAGATGTAAACTCCAGTCAAATTCATAGTATCTG
>NW_025537933.1:0-25398 GCF_020615455.1 Coregonus clupeaformis | reverse complement strand
GTTACACATTGTTCTAACAACAGTGTCACAGTTCCCTCAGCCAGAACCCAAAAGCAGACCAGGACAAGGAGAGTTGAACGAAAGTGAGGGTTTATTCGGATACAACCCAAAAGGTGCAGAATATTCCAGGGACAGAGCGGGCGGCGTGGATGAGTAGTTGGGGTGCAGTGCAAGGTCCAGTGATGGCTCGGCAGCCGCCGACCATCAGGCAGAGGTGGGGTGAAGGTTCCGGGCGTGTGACTGCAGGTGAAACAAAAACGGAGGTAAGGACACAAAAACTCAACAAAGTACAAAACAACAAAAACTCACGCTAGATACTCTAACTGATACGCAGATACACCTACTGTTCATGGCTAACGATCCGGCAGGAACTGGATGTTGGGCCAGAGCCTAAGAAAGGTGCTGATTAGGCCCAGGTGTGCAGATTGCTAATGGGGAAGCAGGTCGCGGAAACCAGAGCGCTCCCCGGAGCGTTCCCGAACCCTCGGGAAACTGGAGATTACGACCAGGACCCCGACTCAGACAGCCGGGATCGTTACAGTACCCCCCCTCCGGCTGACGCCACCGGGCGGACTCCCGGAGCGCCAGGATGGGGCGGTAAAAGTCCCTGATGAGATCCGCATCTAGGACCTGTCGCCGCGGAATCCAACTCCTCTCTTCAGGACCATACCCTCCCAGTCCACGAGATACTGGAAACCCCGGCCCCATGCCGTCTGGAATCCATAATGCGACGCGCACCGTGTAGGCAGGACCACCTCCGATCATCCGAGAGGAGGAGGAGGAGGCGGAGGAGGCAACAGAGGACTGAGGAAGACAGGCTTGAGGCAGGAGACATGAAAGGTGGGATGGACTCTGAGCGTCCTCGGTAGTTTGAGTCGCACTGCCACTGGATTGATCACCTTCTCCACCACAAACGGACCAATAACCTGGTACAACTTCCTAGACTCCAGTCCGTAACGGAAGATCCCGTGTGGCCAACCAAACCCTATCTCCGATGGTATAGGTGGGCGGGGTCCGGCGACTTCGCCTGGAGCTGATACCGGTCCGACCTCTAAGGAGTGCCTTTCTGGCCCGATGCCAGGTCCGGTGGCAACGACGAATTGGGCCTGAACAGAAGGCACAGAGAGCTCCTTCTCCTGAGAAGGGAACAGGGGGAGGTTGGTAGCCATACAGGCACTGGAAGGGGAGACATCCCAGTGGCAGATGTAGGGAGAGTATTGTGGGGCATACTCAACCCAAGGCAACTGAGAGGCCCAGGAGGTGGGGTTGGAAGAGACCAGACAGCGTAGCGTGGATTCCATCTTCTGGTTGGCTCTCTCCCGCCTGACCATTGGATTGGGGGTGAAAACCAGATGTGAGACTGACTGTAGCTCCAATGGCCAAACAGAAGGACTTCCAGACAGCAGAGGTAAACTGAGGGCCACGGTCGGAAAGCGATATCACTGGGCAAACCGTGGACCCTGAAAACCTCCTGACCAGGATCTCTGGACGTCTCCGAGGCAGAGGGAAGCTTGGCAATAGGCACAAAGTGGGCGAACTTGCTGAACCTGTCCACGATAGTCAGAACGACCGTGTTCCCCCTCAGAAGCGGGCAACCCCGTGGCGAAGTCCCAGGGCCAGATGCGACCATGGACGCGGGGGAATAGGAAGGGGGTGAAGTAGTCCAGAGCTGGGCCGATTGGTACTCTTATTCTGCGCACACACTGGACAGGCAGCAACAAAACCCGAGTATCCTCGGCCATGGCAGGCCACCAAAAAGCGTCTGCGAAGAAACGCCATTGTCCGAGCCACGCCAGGGCAAGCCATCTTACTGGCGTGGGACCATTTGAGAACAGCAGGGCCGAACCCGACTCAGGCACAAACAACCGACCGGGTGGACCGTTACGGTCGGGCTGAGTCGAAGGGCCGCCAGCACCTCCTCCTCAATCTTCCACATAACTGCTCCCACGACGCAGTTCCGGGGGAGAATTGTCTCGGTCTTGGACCCACTCTCCTCCGTCTTGGAGAACATCCGGGACAAGGCGTCCGCCTTGCCGTTCTTAGATCCAGGTCGGAACGTCAGGACAAACTTGAATCGTCCGAAAAACAACGCCCACCTGGCCTGACGGGGGGTTGAGCCGTTTACGATTGCACGTAAGCAAGATTCTTGTGGTCAGTCCAGACAATAAACGGTTGCTCCGCCCCCCTCCAACCAGTGGCGCCACTCCTCCAAGGCAAGTTTCACCGCGAGAAGCTCCGGTTACCCACATCGTAATTCCTCTCCGCGGCGAAAGGCGAACGCGAGTAGTAGGCGCAGGGGATGGAGTTTACTGTCCGTGGAGCATCGCTCGACAGGATGGCGCCAACTCCACATCAGACGCGTCCACTTCAACGACTTGAACTGACGGGCCGTGTCGGTTGAGAGAGAATCGGTGCGTTGGTGAATCGCTTCTTCAAATCCAGAAGCGCTCGATCCGCCTCCGGTTCCACTTGAAGGTCCTGATGCTGGAAGTCAAGGCAGTTAATGGAGCGCCACACGGCTGTAATCCCGGATGAATCTGCGGTAGAAATTCGCAAACCCCAAAAATCTCTGGAGCTGCAATCTCGTACCGGCTGGGCCCATTCCAGAACCGCTCTAACCTTCTCCTGGTCCATCCTAATCTCACCCCTGGAGATGATGTACCCGAAAAGGATGTCGTGTGGGCGTGAAACTCGCACTTCTCGGCCTTCACGAACAGGCGATTCTCCAATAATCGCTGCAGAACCTGCCGGACATGCTGGACGTGGTCGGAAGGTTCCTTCCGAGAAGATCAGAATGTCATCCAGGTAAACAAACACGAAGAGACCGATCATATCTCTCAGGACGTCGTTTCACCATACTCTGGAATACCGGCTGGAGCATTGGTCGTCCACGGCTCACCTGATACTCGAAGTGCCCCATCGGTGTATTGAAACCCGTCAACCACTCGTCCCCTCTCTGATCCGGACCAGGTGATACGCATTGCGTAGGTCTAACTTGGTGAACACCGTGGCACCCTGTAAGGAGTCGAAGGCAGAACTCATCAAGGGCAGGGGATACTTGTTCTTGACCGTGATGTCATTCAACCCCCGATAGTCAATACATGGTCGAAGAGAGCCATCCTTCTTACCCACAAAGAAGAATCCTGCCCCTAGGGGTGATGACGAGGGACGAACGAGACCAGCAGCTAGGGGACTCCTTGATGTAGGTCTCCAACGCCTCACGTTCAGGTCGGGAGATACTGTATAACCTTCCCTTGGGGTAGACAGTAGCTCAGGGACCAGGTTGATGGCACAATCATATGGTCGGTGGGGAGGGGACAGAGCCTTCTGCTTACTGAAAACCTCCCCCAAATCGTGATATGTCTCTGGGAACCAGGGGACAAATCTGGAGGTTTAGCCTCAATCACCTGACTGGGAACCGAATGGGGGCAGGCAGTCTTGAGACAGTTAGCATGACAATCCAGGCTCCAACTCGTTACCTTGCCCGTCACCCAATCGAACGTGGGATTGTGTTCCTTCAGCCAGGGGTATCCAAGGACCAGAGGAACATGGGAAGACGGCAGAATGAAAAATGAAATCATCTCAGAATGATTCCCTGACAACCGCATCTTAACCGGTTCAGTCCTCATCGTGATACGTGCCAGACTACTGCCGTTCAGAGTGGTCGCTTCAATGGCTTCCGGCAATTGCTCCTTGGAAAGCCCCAGCTGTTCCACCAACTCGGCATCAAGAAAGCTTCCATCGGCACCTGAATCGAGAAAAGCGTTAAGCGCTAAGCTCTGATTCCTGTTCACAAGGGTAGCCGGAAGCGGGGTCTGACAGAGGTACTGAGAGGTTGAAACTGGCTCGCTAAAAGTCCTCCCAACTTTAGCGAGCCGGGCAGTTTGGCGACCGCAGGAGCAAGTGGGAGATGTAATGTCCCGAGCGACCACAGTAGAGGCAGCAGTTGGTCCCTACGTCTCTGTTGACGCTCCTCCTTGGTTAACCCGTGCCGCCCCACTTGCATGGGTTCAGAATCGGGAGAGAGGTCCTCTCCACTAATCCTTCGTGGTGGAGAATGATCGACGTGTTCTGGTTCACCACCCGACCCGACTGGGAACTGAGAAGCTGATCGATTGGAAGGACCCCATTGCTTCTCCCTCCTTCGCTCTCGGACTCGATTATCCACCCGAATAGACAAGGCTACCAAGCTGTCCAGGTCACTAGGCTCCGGATAGGAGATCAACTCATCCTTGAGCTGCTCCGACAGACCCTGGTAAAAAGCCGCTTGCAAAGACTCCTCGTTCCACCCCACTCTCCACAGCCAACGTCTGGAACTCGATCACGAAATCGGCCACGCTGCGAGTTCCTTGGTGAAGAGAAAACAGGCGCCTAGCTGCGTCCCTCCCTCGGACGGAATGGTCGAAGAGCTTCCTCATCTCGGCCGTGAACCCCTGGTATGAAGCCATGCAGGGATCCTGTCGTTCCCAAACGGCTGAAGCCCACTCCAGCGCTCGACCACGCAGCAACTCAATCACAAAGGCTATCCTAGCCTTGTCTGTGGCATAAGAGTAGGGCTGTAGATCGAACACTAATCCACACTGCATAAGGAAGGAACGGCATCCTCCCAGCTCCCCTCATATTTATCCGGCGTCGGAACCTTGGGCTCACGGAGGGACACAACTTCAGAAGCGGCAGGCGAGATGGGTGAAACCGGTAGTGGGTCCTCCACCGGACACTGGCGTTGGTTCTGGACCTCCATCAGGCCGGTAGAAAGGTTCGAACTGACAACGCGATCTCCTGTAGTACCGTGCTATGATGGCCCAACATCTTCTCCTGCTGGGTAATGGCATGGCGAACTGAGTCCAGGTCCGCTGGGTTCATAATTGGCCGGATCGTTTCTGTCACAGTTCCCTCAGCCAGAACCCAAAAGCAGACCAGGACAAGGAGAGTTGAACGAAAGTGAGGGTTTATTCGGATACAACCAAAAGGTGCAGAATATTCCAGGGACAGAGCGGGCGGCGTGGATGAGTAGTTGGGGGTGCAGTGCAAGGTCCAGTGATGGCTCGGCAGCCGCCGACCATCAGGCAGAGGTGGGGTGAAGGTTCCGGGCGTGTGACTGCAGGTGAAACAAAAACGGAGGTAAGGACACAAAAACTCAACAAAGTACAAAACAACAAAAACTCACGCTAGATACTCTAACTGATACGCAGATACACCTACTGTTCATGGCTAACGATCCGGCAGGAACTGGATGTTGGGCCAGAGCCTAAGAAAGGTGCTGATTAGGCCCAGGTGTGCGAGATTGCTAATGGGAAGCAGGTGCGGAAACCAGAGCGCTCCCGGAGCGTTCCCGAACCCTCGGGAAACTGGAGATTACGACCAGGACCCGACTCAGACAGCCGGGATCGTTACAAACAGATACATTGGACAGTTACACATTGTTCTATCAACAGATATGTTGGACAGTTACACATTGTTCTAACAACAGATATGTTGGACATTTACATATTGTTCTAACAACAGATGTGTTGGACAGTTACACATTGTTCTAACAGATATGTTGGCCAGTTGCACATTGTTCTAACAACAGATATGTTGGACAGTTACACATTGTTCTAACAACAGATACATTGGACAGTTACACATTGTTCTAACAGATATGTTGGACAGTTACACATTGTTCTAACAACAGATACATTGGACAGTTACACATTGTTCTATCAACAGATATGTTGGACAGTTACATATTGTTCTAACAACAGATATGTTGGACAGTTACATATTGTTCTAACAACAGATATGTTGGCCAGTTACACATTGTTCTAACAACATATATGTTGGACAGTTACACATTGTTCTAACAACAGATATGTTGGACAGTTACACATTGTTCTAACAACAGATATGTTGGACAGTTACACATTGTTCTAACAACAGATATGATGGACAGTTACACATTGTTCTAACAACAGATATGTTGGACAGTTACACATTGTTCTAACAACAGATATGTTGGACAGTTACACATTGTTCTAACAACAGATATGTTGGACAGTTACACATTGTTCTAACAGTTATGTTGGACAGTTACACATTGTTCTAACAACAGATATGTTGGACAGTTACACATTGTTCTAACAGGTATGTTGGCCAGTTACACATTGTTCTAACAATAGATATGTTGGACAGTAACACATTGTTCTAACAACAGATACATTGGACAGTTACACATTGTTCTATCAGATATGTTGGACAGTTACACATTGTTCTAACAACAGATACATTGGACAGTTACACATTGTTCTATCAACAGATATGTTGGACAGTTACACATTGTTCTAACAACAGATATGTTGGACAGTTACACATTGTTCTAACAACAGATATGTTGGACAGTTACACATTGTTCTAACAGATATGTTGGACAGTTACACATTGTTCTAACAACAGATATGTTGGACAGTTACACATTGTTCTAAAGATATGTTGGACAGTTACACATTGTTCTAACAACAGATATGTTGGCCAGTTACATATTGTTCTAACAACAGATGTGTTGGACAGTTACACAATGTTCTAACAGATATGTTGGCCAGTTACATTGTTCTAACAACAGATATGTTGGACAGTTACAAATTTTTCTAACAACAGATATGTTGGACAGTTACACTTTGTTCTAACAACAGATACATTGGACAGTTACACATTGTTCTAACAACAAATATGTTGGACAGTTACACATTGTTCTAACAACAGATATGTTGGACAGTTACACATTGTTCTAACAACAGATATGTTGGACAGTTACACATTGTTCTAACAGATATGTTGGACAGTTACACATTGTTCTAACAACAGATATGTTGGACAGTTACACATTGTTCTAAAAGATATGTTGGACAGTTACACATTGATCTAACAACAGATACGTTGGACAGTTACACATTGTTCTAACAACAGATATGTTGGACAGTTACACATTGTTCTAACAACAGATATGGTGGCCAGTTACATATTGTTCTAACAACAGATATGTTGGACAGTTACACATTGTTCTAACAACAGATATGTTGGACAGTTACACATTGTTCTAACAACAGATATGTTGGACAGTTACACATTGTTCTAACAACAGATATGTTGGACAGTTACACATTGTTCTAACAAGAGATATGTTGGACAGTTACACATTGTTCTAACAACAGATATGTTGGACAGTTACACATTGTTCTAACAACAGATATGTTGGACAGTTACACATTGTTCTAACAGATATGTTGGACAGTTACACATTGTTCTAACAACAGATATGTTGGACAGTTACACATTGTTCTAACAGATATGTTGGACAGTTACACATTGTTCTAACAACAGATACATTGGACAGTTACACATTGTTCTATCAACAGATATGTTGGACAGTTACACATTGTTCTAACAACAGATATGTTGGACAGTTACACATTGTTGTAAAAGATATGTTGGACAGTTACACATTGTTCTAACAAAAGATACGTTGGACAGTTACACATTGTTCTAACAATAGATATGTTGGACAGTTACACATTGTTCTAACAACAGATACATTGGACAGTTACACATTGTTCTAACAGATATGTTGGACAGTTACACATTGTTCTAACAACAGATACATTGGACAGTTACACATTGTTCTATCAACAGATATGTTGGACAGTTACACATTGTTCTAACAACAGATATGTTGGACAGTTACACATTGTTCTAACAACAGATATGTTGGACAGTTACACATTGTTCTAACAACAGATATGTTGGACAGTTACACATTGTTCTAACAACAGATATGTTGGACAGTTACACATTGTTGTAAAAGATATGTTGGACAGTTACACATTGTTCTAACAAAAGATACGTTGGACAGTTACACATTGTTCTAACAATAGATATGTTGGACAGTTACACATTGTTCTAACAACAGATACATTGGACAGTTACACATTGTTCTAACAGATATGTTGGACAGTTACACATTGTTCTAACAACAGATACATTGGACAGTTACACATTGTTCTATCAACAGATATGTTGGACAGTTACACATTGTTCTAACAACAGATATGTTGGACAGTTACACATTGTTCTAACAACAGATATGTTGGACAGTTACACATTGTTCTAACAACAGATATGTTGGACAGTTACACATTGTTCTAAAAGATATGTTGGACAGTTACACATTGTTCTAACAAAAGATACGTTGGACAGTTACACATTGTTCTAACAACAGATATGTTGGACAGTTACACATTGTTCTAACAACAGATATGTTGGACAGTTACACATTGTTCTAGCAACAGATATGCTTTACAGTTACACATTGTTCTACACAGATATTGTGGACAGTTACACATGGTTCTAACAACAGACACGTTGGACAGTAGCACATTGTTCTAACAGGTATGTTGGCCAGTTACACATTGTTCTAACAACAGATATGTTGGACAGTTACACATTGTTCTAACAACAGATATGTTGGACAGTTACACATTGTTCTAAAAGATATGTTGGACAGTTACACATTATTCTAACAAAAGATAAGTTGGACAGTTACACATTGTTCTAACAACAGATATGTTGGACAGTTACACATTGTTCTAACAACAGATATGTTGGACAGTTACACATTGTTCTAACAACAGATATGTTGGACAGTTACACATTGTTCTAACAACAGATATGTTGGACAGTTACACATTGTTCTAACAACAGATATGTTGGACAGTTACACATTGTTCTAACAATAGATATGTTGGACAGTTACACATTGTTCTATCAGATATGTTGGACAGTTACACATTGTTCTAACAACAGATACATTGGACAGTTACACATTGTTCTATCAACAGATATGTTGGACAGTTACACATTGTTCTAACAACAGATATGTTGGACATTTACATATTGTTCTAACAACAGATGTGTTGGACAGTTACACATTGTTCTAACAGATATGTTGGCCAGTTGCACATTGTTCTAACAACAGATATGTTGGACAGTTACACATTGTTCTAACAACAGATACATTGGACAGTTACACATTGTTCTAACAGATATGTTGGACAGTTACACATTGTTCTAACAACAGATACATTGGACAGTTACACATTGTTCTATCAACAGATATGTTGGACAGTTACATATTGTTCTAACAACAGATATGTTGGACAGTTACATATTGTTCTAACAACAGATATGTTGGCCAGTTACACATTGTTCTAACAACATATATGTTGGACAGTTACACATTGTTCTAACAACAGATATGTTGGACAGTTACACATTGTTCTAACAACAGATATGTTGGACAGTTACACATTGTTCTAACAACAGATATGATGGACAGTTACACATTGTTCTAACAACAGATATGTTGGACAGTTACACATTGTTCTAACAACAGATATGTTGGACAGTTACACATTGTTCTAACAACAGATATGTTGGACAGTTACACATTGTTCTAACAGTTATGTTGGACAGTTACACATTGTTCTAACAACAGATATGTTGGACAGTTACACATTGTTCTAACAGGTATGTTGGCCAGTTACACATTGTTCTAACAATAGATATGTTGGACAGTAACACATTGTTCTAACAACAGATACGTTGGACAGTTACACATTGTTCTAACAGATATGTTGGACAGTTACACTTTGTTCTAACAACAGATATATTGGACAGTTACACATTGTTCTATCAACAGATATGTTGGACAGTTACACATTGTTCTAACAACAGATATGTTGGACAGTTACACATTGTTCTAACAACAGATATGTTGGACAGTTACACATTGTTCTAACAGATATGTTGGACAGTTACACATTGTTCTAACAACAGATATGTTGGACAGTTACATATTGTTCTAACAACAGATATGTTGGACAGTTACACAATGTTCTAACAGATATGTTGGCCAGTTACACATTGTTCTAACAACAGATATGTTGGACAGTTACAAATTGTTCTAACAACAGATATGTTGGACAGTTACACATTGTTCTAACAACAGATATATTGGACAGTTACACATTGTTCTAACAACAAATATGTTGGACAGTTACACATTGTTCTAACAACAGATATGTTGGACAGTTACACATTGTTCTAACAACAGATATGTTGGACAGTTACACATTGTTCTAACAACAGATATGTTGGACAGTTACACATTGTTCTAACAACAGATATGCTGGACAGTTACACATTGTTCTAACAAAGATATGTTGGACAGTTACACATTGATCTAACAACGGATACGTTGGACAGTTACACATTGTTCTAACAACAGATATGTTGGACAGTTACACATTGTTCTAACAACAGATATGGTGGCCAGTTACATATTGTTCTAACAACAGATATGTTGGACAGTTACACATTGTTCTAACAACAGATATGTTGGACAGTTACACATTGTTCTAACAACAGATATGTTGGACAGTCACACATTGTTCTAACAACAGATATGTTGGACAGTTATACATTGTTCTAACAACATATATGATGGACAGTTACACATTGTTCTAACAACAGATATGTTGGACAGTTACACATTGTTCTAACAACAGATATGTTGGACAGTTACACATTGTTCTAACAGTTATGTTGGACAGTTACACATTGTTCTAACAACAGATATGTTGGACAGTTACACATTGTTCTAACAGGTATGTTGGCCAGTTACACATTGTTCTAACAATAGATATGTTGGACAGTAACACATTGTTCTAACAACAGATACATTGGACAGTTACACATTGTTCTATCAGATATGTTGGACAGTTACACATTGTTCTAACAACAGATACATTGGACAGTTACACATTGTTCTATCAACAGATATGTTGGACAGTTACACATTGTTCTAACAACAGATATGTTGGACATTTACAAATTGTTCTAACAACAGATATGTTGGCCAGTTACATATTGTTCTAACAACAGATGTGTTGGACAGTTACACAATGTTCTAACAGATATGTTGGCCAGTTACACATTGTTCTAACAACAGATATGTTGGACAGTTACACATTGTTCTAACAACAGATATGTTGGACAGTTACACATTGTTCTAACAACAGATATGTTGGACAGTTACACATTGTTCTAACAACAGATATGTTGGACAGTTACACATTGTTCTAACAACATATATGATGGACAGTTACACATTGTTCTAACAACAGATATGTTGGACAGTTACACATTGTTCTAACAACAGATATGTTGGACAGTTACACATTGTTCTAACAGTTATGTTGGACAGTTACACATTGTTCTAACAACAGATATGTTGGACAGTTACACATTGTTCTAACAGGTATGTTGGCCAGTTACACATTGTTCTAACAATAGATATGTTGGACAGTAACACATTGTTCTAACAACAGATACATTGGACAGTTACACATTGTTCTATCAGATATGTTGGACAGTTACACATTGTTCTAACAACAGATACATTGGACAGTTACACATTGTTCTATCAACAGATATGTTGGACAGTTACACATTGTTCTAACAACAGATATGTTGGACATTTACATATTGTTCTAACAACAGATATGTTGGCCAGTTACATATTGTTCTAACAACAGATGTGTTGGACAGTTACACAATGTTCTAACAGATATGTTGGCCAGTTACAATTGTTCTAACAACAGATATGTTGGACAGTTACACATTGTTCTAACAACAGATATGTTGGACAGTTACACATTGTTCTAACAACAGATATGTTGGACAGTTACACATTGTTCTAACAGATATGTTGGACAGTTACACATTGTTCTAACAACAGATATGTTGGACAGTTACACATTGTTCTAACAGATATGTTGGACAGTTACACATTGTTCTAACAACAGATATGTTGGCCAGTTACATATTGTTCTAACAACAGATGTGTTGGACAGTTACACAATGTTCTAACAGATATGTTGGCCAGTTACACATTGTTCTAACAACAGATATGTTGGACAGTTACAAATTTTTCTAACAACAGATATGTTGGACAGTTACACTTTGTTCTAACAACAGATACATTGGACAGTTACACATTGTTCTAACAACAAATATGTTGGACAGTTACACATTGTTCTAACAACAGATATGTTGGACAGTTACACATTGTTCTAACAACAGATATGTTGGACAGTTACACATTGTTCTAACAGATATGTTGGACAGTTACACATTGTTCTAACAACAGATATGCTGGACAGTTACACATTGTTCTAAAAGATATGTTGGACAGTTACACATTGATCTAACAACGAATCGTTGGACAGTTACACATTGTTCTAACAACAGATATGTTGGACAGTTACACATTGTTCTAACAACAGATATGTTGGCCAGTTACATATTGTTCTAACAACAGATATGTTGGACAGTTACACATTGTTCTAACAACAGATATGTTGGACAGTTACACATTGTTCTAACAACAGATATGTTGGACAGTTACACATTGTTCTAACAACAGATATGTTGGACAGTTACACATTGTTCTAACAAGAGATATGTTGGACAGTTACACATTGTTCTAACAACAGATATGTTGGACAGTTACACATTGTTCTAACAACAGATATGTTGGACAGTTACACATTGTTCTAACAGATATGTTGGACAGTTACACATTGTTCTAACAACAGATATGTTGGACAGTTACACATTGTTCTAACAGATATGTTGGACAGTTACACATTGTTCTAACAACAGATATATTGGACAGTTACACATTGTTCTATCAACAGATATGTTGGACAGTTACACATTGTTCTAACAACAGATATGTTGGACAGTTACACATTGTTGTAAACAGATATGTTGGACAGTTACACATTGTTCTAACAACAGATACGTTGGACAGTTACACATTGTTCTAACAATAGATATGTTGGACAGTTACACATTGTTCTAACAACAGATACATTGGACAGTTACACATTGTTCTAACAGATATGTTGGACAGTTACACATTGTTCTAACAACAGATACATTGGACAGTTACACATTGTTCTATCAACAGATATGTTGGACAGTTACACATTGTTCTAACAACAGATATGTTGGACAGTTACACATTGTTCTAACAACAGATATGTTGGACAGTTACACATTGTTCTAACAACAGATATGTTGGACAGTTACACATTGTTCTAACAACGGATATGTTGGACAGTTACACATTGTTGTAAAGATATGTTGGACAGTTACACATTGTTCTAACAAAGATACGTTGGACAGTTACACATTGTTCTAACAATAGATATGTTGGACAGTTACAATTGTTCTAACAACAGATACATTGGACAGTTACACATTGTTCTAACAGATATGTTGGACAGTTACACATTGTTCTAACAACAGATATATTGGACAGTTACACATTGTTCTATCAACAGATATGTTGGACGTTACACATTGTTCTAACAACAGATATGTTGGACAGTTACAATTGTTCTAACAACAGATATGTTGGACAGTTACACATTGTTCTAACAACAGATATGTTGGACAGTTACACATTGTTGTAAAAGATATGTTGGACAGTTACACATTGTTCTAACAAAAGATACGTTGGACAGTTACATTGTTCTAACAACAGATATGTTGGACAGTTACACATTGTTCTAACAACAGATATGTTGGACAGTTACACATTGTTCTAGCAACAGATATGTTTACAGTTACACATTGTTCTAACAGATATTGTGGACAGTTACACATGGTTCTAACAACAGACCCGTTGGACAGTAGCACATTGTTCTAACAGGTATGTTGGCCAGTTACACATTGTTCTAACAACAGATATGTTGGACAGTTACACATTGTTCTAACAACAGATATGTTGGACAGTTACACATTGTTCTAAAAGATATGTTGGACAGTTACACATTATTCTAACAACAGATAAGTTGGACAGTTACACATTGTTCTAACAACAGATATGTTGGACAGTTCACATTGTTCTAACAACAGATATGTTGGACAGTTACACATTGTTCTAACAACAGATATGTTGGACAGTTACACATTGTTCTAACAACAGATATGTTGGAAAGTTACAATTGTTCTAACAACAGATATGTTGGCCAGTTACACATTGTTCTAACAACAGATATGTTGGACAGTTACACATTGTTCTATCAGATATGTTGGACAGTTACACATTGTTCTAACAACAGATACATTGGACAGTTACACATTGTTCTATCAACAGATATGTTGGACAGTTACACATTGTTCTAACAACAGATATGTTGGACAGTTACATATTGTTCTAACAACAGATGTGTTGGACAGTTACACATTGTTCTAACAGATATGTTGGCCAGTTACACATTGTTCTAACAACAGATATGTTGGACAGTTACACATTGTTCTAACAACAGATACATTGGACAGTTACACATTGTTCTAACAGATATGTTGGACAGTTACACATTGTTCTAACAACAGATACATTGGACAGTTACACATTGTTCTATCAACAGATATGTTGGACAGTTACATATTGTTCTAACAACAGATATGTTGGACAGTTACATATTGTTCTAACAACAGATATGTTGGACAGTTACACATTGTTCTAACAACAGATATGTTGGACAGTTACACATTGTTCTAACAACAGATATGTTGGACAGTTACACATTGTTCTAACAACAGATATGTTGGACAGTTACACATTGTTCTAACAACAGATATGATGGACAGTTACACATTGTTCTAACAACAGATATGTTGGACAGTTACACATTGTTCTAACAACAGATATGTTGGACAGTTACACATTGTTCTAACAACAGATATGTTGGACAGTTACACATTGTTCTAACAGTTATGTTGGACAGTTACACATTGTTCTAACAACAGATATGTTGGACAGTTACACATTGTTCTAACAGGTATGTTGGCCAGTTACACATTGTTCTAACAATAGATATGTTGGACAGTAACACATTGTTCTAACAACAGATACATTGGACAGTTACACATTGTTCTATCAGATATGTTGGACAGTTACACATTGTTCTAACAACAGATACATTGGACAGTTACACATTGTTCTATCAACAGATATGTTGGACAGTTACACATTGTTCTAACAACAGATATGTTGGACAGTTACACATTGTTCTAACAACAGATATGTTGGACAGTTGCACATTGTTCTAACAGATATGTTGGACAGTTACACATTGTTCTAACAACAGATATGTTGGACAGTTACACATTGTTCTAACAACAGATGTGTTGGACAGTTACACAATGTTCTAACAGATATGTTGGCCAGTTACACATTGTTCTAACAACAGATATGTTGGACAGTTACAAATTGTTCTAACAACAGATATGTTGGACAGTTACACATTGTTCTAACAACAGATACATTGGACAGTTACACATTGTTCTAACAACAGATATGTTGGACAGTTACACATTGTTCTAACAACAGATATGTTGGACAGTTACACATTGTTCTAACAACAGATATGTTGGACAGTTACACATTGTTCTAACAGATATGTTGGACAGTTACACATTGTTCTAACAACAGATATGCTGGACAGTTACACATTGTTCTAAAAGATATGTTGGACAGTTACACATTGATCTAACAACAGATACGTTGGACAGTTACACATTGTTCTAACAACAGATATGTTGGACAGTTACACATTGTTCTAACAACAGATATGTTGGCCAGTTACATATTGTTCTAACAACAGATATGTTGGACAGTTACACATTGTTCTAACAACAGATATGTTGGACAGTTACACATTGTTCTAACAACAGATATGTTGGACAGTTACACATTGTTCTAACAACAGATATGTTGGACAGTTACACATTGTTCTAACAACAGATATGTTGGACAGTTACACATTGTTCTAACAACGATATGTTGGACAGTTACACATTGTTCTAACAACAGATATGTTGGACAGTTACACATTGTTCTAACAACAGTTATGTTGGACAGTTACACATTGTTCTAACAACAGATATGTTGGACAGTTACACATTGTTCTAACAGGTATGTTGGCCAGTTACACATTGTTCTAACAACAGATATGTTGGACAGTTACACATTGTTCTAACAACAGATACATTGGACAGTTACACATTGTTCTATCAGATATGTTGGACAGTTACACATTGTTCTAACAACAGATATATTGGACAGTTACACATTGTTCTATCAACAGATATGTTGGACAGTTACACATTGTTCTAACAACAGATATGTTGGACAGTTACAAATTGTTCTAACAACAGATATGTTGGCCAGTTACATATTGTTCTAACAACAGATGTGTTGGACAGTTACACATTGTTCTAACAGATATGTTGGCCAGTTACACATTGTTCTAACAACAGATATGTTGGACAGTTACACATTGTTCTAACAACAGATATGTTGGACAGTTACACATTGTTCTAACAACAGATATGTTGGACAGTTACACATTGTTCTAACAACAGATATGTTGGACAGTTACACATTGTTCTAACAGCATATATGATGGACAGTTACACATTGTTCTAACAACAGATATGTTGGACAGTTACACATTGTTCTAACAACAGATATGTTGGACAGTTACACATTGTTCTAACAGTTATGTTGGACAGTTACACATTGTTCTAACAACAGATATGTTGGACAGTTACACATTGTTCTAACAGGTATGTTGGCCAGTTACACATTGTTCTAACAATAGATATGTTGGACAGTTACACATTGTTCTAACAACAGATACATTGGACAGTTACACATTGTTCTATCAGATATGTTGGACAGTTACACTTTGTTCTAACAACAGATACGTTGGACAGTTACACATTGTTCTATCAACAGATATGTTGGACAGTTACACATTGTTCTAACAACAGATATGTTGGACATTTACACATTGTTCTAACAACAGATATGTTGGCCAGTTACACATTGTTCTAACAACAGATGTGTTGGACAGTTACACATTGTTCTAACAGATATGTTGGCCAGTTACACATTGTTCTAACAACAGATATGTTGGACAGTTACACATTGTTCTAACAACAGATATGTTGGACAGTTACACTTTGTTCTAACAACAGATACGTTGGACAGTTACACATTGTTCTAACAACAAATATGTTGGACAGTTACACATTGTTCTAACAACAGATATGTTGGACGGTTACACATTGTTCTAACAACAGATATGTTGGACAGTTACACATTGTTCTAACAGATATGTTGGACAGTTACACATTGTTCTAACAACAGATATGCTGGACAGTTACACATTGTTCTAAAAGATATGTTGGACAGTTACACATTGTTCTAACAACAGATACGTTGGACAGTTACACATTGTTCTAACAACAGATATGTTGGACAGTTACACATTGTTCTAACAACAGATATGTTGGCCAGTTACACATTGTTCTAACAACAGATATGTTGGACAGTTACACATTGTTCTAACAACAGATATGTTGGACAGTTACACATTGTTCTAACAACAGATATGTTGGACAGTTACACATTGTTCTAACAACAGATATGTTGGACAGTTACACATTGTTCTAACAACATATATGATGGACAGTTACACATTGTTCTAACAACAGATATGTTGGACAGTTACACATTGTTCTAACAACAGATATGTTGGACAGTTACACATTGTTCTAACAATAGATATGTTGAACAGTTACACATTGTTCTATCAGATATGTTGGACAGTTACACATTGTTCTAAAAACAGATATATTGGACAGTTACAATTGTTCTACAACAGATATGTTGGACAGTTACACATTGTTCTAACAACAGATATGTTGGACATTTACATATTGTTCTAACAACAGATGTGTTGGACAGTTACACATTGTTCTAACAACAGATATGTTGGCCAGTTGCACATTGTTCTAACAACAGATATGTTGGACAGTTACACATTGTTCTAACAACAGATACATTGGACAGTTACACATTGTTCTAACAGATATGTTGGACAGTTACACATTGTTCTAACAACAGATACATTGGACAGTTACACATTGTTCTATCAACAGATATGTTGGACAGTTACACATTGTTCTAACAACAGATATGTTGGACAGTTACACATTGTTCTAACAACAGATATGTTGGACAGTTACACATTGTTCTAACAGATATGTTGGCCGGTTACACATTGTTCTAACAACAGATATTTTGGACAGTTACACATTGTTCTAACAACAGATATGTTGGACAGTTACACATTGTTCTAACCAGATATGTTGGACAGTTACACATTGTTCTAACAACAGATATGATGGACAGTTACACATTGTTCTAACAACAGATATGTTGGACAGTTACACATTGTTCTAACAATAGATATGTTGGACAGTTACACATTGTTCTAACAACAGATATGTTGGACAGTTACACATTGTTCTAACAGTTATGTTGGACAGTTACACATTGTTCTAACAGGTATGTTGGCCAGTTATACATTGTTCTAACAATAGATATGTTGGACAGTTACACATTGTTCTAACAACAGATACATTGGACAGTTACACATTGTTCTAACAGATATGTTGGACAGTTACACTTTGTTCTAACAACAGATATATTGGACAGTTACACATTGTTCTATCAACAGATATATTGGACAGTTACACATTGTTCTAACAACAGATATGTTGGACAGTTACAAATTGTTCTAACAACAGATATGTTGGCCAGTTACACATTGTTCTAACAACAGATGTGTTGACAGTTACACAATGTTCTAACAGATATGTTGGCCAGTTACACATTGTTCTAACAACAGATATGTTGGACAGTTACACATTGTTCTGGCAACAGATATATTGGACAGTTACAATTGTTCTAACAACAGATATGTTGGCCAGTTACACATTTTTCTAACAACAGATATGTTGGCCAGTTACACATTGTTCTAACAACAGATATGTTGGACAGTTACACATTGTTCTAACAACAGATACATTGGACAGTTACACATTGTTCTAACAACAGATACATTGGACAGTTACACATTGTTCTATCAACAGATATGTTGGACAGTTACATATTGTTCTAACAACAGATATGTTGGACAGTTACATATTGTTCTAACAACAGATATGTTGGACAGTTACACATTGTTCTAACAGATATGTTGGCCAGTTACACATTGTTCTAACAACAGATATGTTGGACAGTTACACATTGTTCTAACAACAGATACGTTGGACAGTTACACATTGTTCTAACAACAGATATGTTGGACAGTTACACATTGTTCTAACAACAGATATGTTGGACAGTTACACATTGTTCTAACAACAGATATGTTGGACAGTTACACATTGTTCTAACAACAGATATGTTGGACAGTTAAACATTGTTCTAACAAATATGTTGGCCAGTTACACATTGTTCTAACAACAGATATG
Source organism: Coregonus clupeaformis (assembly GCF_020615455.1). Lineage (NCBI taxonomy): Eukaryota > Metazoa > Chordata > Actinopteri > Salmoniformes > Salmonidae > Coregonus > Coregonus clupeaformis. The sequence continues at coordinate 5,901 of NW_025537933.1, read as the reverse complement.
TTGGACAGTTACACATTGTTCTAACAACAGATATGTTGGACAGTTACACATTGTTCTATCAACAGATATGTTGGACAGTTACACATTGTTCTAACAACAGATATGTTGGACAGTTACACATTGTTCTAACAACAGATATGTTGGACAGTTACACATTGTTCTAACAACAGATATGTTGGACAGTTACACATTGTTCTAACAACAGATATTTTGGACAGTTACACATTGTTCTAACAACAGATATGTTGGACAGTTACACATTGTTCTAGCAACAGATATGTTTACAGTTACACATTGTTCTAACAGATATATGTTGACAGTTACACATGGTTCTAACAACAGATATGTTGGACAGTTACACATTGTTCTAACAAAGAAATGTTGGACAGTTACACATTGTTCTAACAAAAGATAAGTTGGACAGTTACACATTGTTCTAACATCAGATATGTTGGACAGTTACACATTGTTCTTACAACAGATATGTTGGACAGTTACACATTGTTCTAACAACAGATATGTTGGACAGTTACACATTGTTCTAACAACAGATATGTTGGACAGTTACACATTGTTCTAACAACAGATATGTTGGACAGTTACACATTGTTCTAACAGATATGTTGGACAGTTACACATTGTTCTAACAACAGATATGCTGGACAGTTACACATTGTTCTAAAAGATATGTTGGACAGTTACACATTGTTCTAACAACGAATACGTTGGACAGTTACACTTGTTCTAACAACAGATATGTTGGACAGTTACACATTGTTCTAACAACAGATATGTTGGCCAGTTACACGTTGTTCTAACAACAGATATGTTGGACACTTACACATTGTTCTAACAACGATATGTTGGACAGTTACACATTGTTCTAACAACAGATATATTGGACAGTTACACATTGTTCTAACAACAGATATGTTGGACAGTTACACATTGTTCTAACAACAGATATGTTGGACAGTTACACATTGTTCTAACAAGAGATATGTTGGACAGTTACATTGTTCTAACAACAGATATGTTGGACAGTTACATTGTTCTAACAACAGATATGTTGGACAGTTACACATTGTTCTAACAGATATGTTGGACAGTTACACATTGTTCTAACAACAGATATGTTGGACAGTTACACATTGTTCTAACAGATATGTTGGACAGTTACACATTGTTCTAACACGATACATTGGACAGTTACACATTGTTCTAACAACAGATATGTTGGACAGTTACACATTGTTCTAACAACAGATATATTGGACAGTTACACTTGTTCTAACAACAGATATGTTGGACAGTTACACTATTGTTCTAACAACAGATATGTTGGACAGTTACACATTGTTCTAACAACAGATATGTTGGACAGTTACACATGGTTCTAACAACAGACATGTTGGACAGTAACACATTGTTCTAACAGGTATGTTGGCCAGTTACACATTGTTCTAACAACAGATATGTTGGACAGTTACACATTGTTCTAACAACAGATATGTTGGACAGTTACACATTGTTCTAACAAGAGATATGTTGGACAGTTAACATTGTTCTAACAAAAGATAAGTTGGACAGTTACACATTGTTCTAACAACAGATATGTTGGACAGTTACACATTGTTCTAACAACAGATATGTTGGACAGTTACACATTGTTCTAACAACAGATATGTTGGACAGTTACACATTGTTCTAACAACAGATATGTTGGACAGTTACACATTGTTCTAACAACAGATATGTTGGACAGTTACACATTGTTCTAACAACAGATATGTTGGACAGTTACACAATGTTCTAACAACAGATATGTTGGACAGTTAAACATTGTTCTAACAAATATGTTGGCCAGTTACACATTGTTCTAACAACAGATATGTTGGACAGTTACACATTGTTCTATCAGATATGTTGGACAGTTACACATTGTTCTAACAACAGATACATTGGACAGTTACACATTGTTCTATCAACAGATATGTTGGACAGTTACACATTGTTCTAACAACAGATATGTTGGACAGTTACATATTGTTCTAACAACAGATGTGTTGGACAGTTACACATTGTTCTAACAGATATGTTGGCCAGTTGCACATTGTTCTAACAACAGATATGTTGGACAGTTACACATTGTTCTAACAACAGATATATTGGACAGTTACACATTGTTCTAACAGATATGTTGGACAGTTACACATTGTTCTAACAACAGATACATTGGACAGTTACACATTGTTCTATCAACAGATATGTTGGACAGTTACATATTGTTCTAACAACAGATATGTTGGACAGTTACACATTGTTCTAACAACAGATATGTTGGACAGTTACACATTGTTCTAACAGATATGTTGGCCAGTTACACATTGTTCTAACACAGATATGTTGGACAGTTACACATTGTTCTAACAACAGATATGTTGGACAGTTACACATTGTTCTAACAACAGATATGTTGGACAGTTACACATTGTTCTAACAACAGATATGATGGACAGTTACACATTGTTCTAAACAGATATGTTGGACAGTTACACATTGTTCTAACAACAGATATGTTGGACAGTTACAATTGTTCTAACAACAGATATGTTGGACAGTTACACATTGTTCTAACAGTTATGTTGGACAGTTACACATTGTTCTAACAACAGATATGTTGGACAGTTACACATTGTTCTAACAGGTATGTTGGGCGAGTTACACATTGTTCTAACAATAGATATGTTGGACAGTAACACATTGTTCTAACAACAGATACATTGGACAGTTACACATTGTTCTATCAGATATGTTGGACAGTTACACATTGTTCTAACAACAGATACATTGGACAGTTACACATTGTTCTATCAACAGATATGTTGGACAGTTACACATTGTTCTAACAACAGATATGTTGGACATTTACATATTGTTCTAACAACAGATGTGTTGGACAGTTACACATTGTTCTAACAGATATGTTGGCCAGTTGCACATTGTTCTAACAACAGATATGTTGGACAGTTACACATTGTTCTAACAACAGATACATTGGACAGTTACACATTGTTCTAACAGATATGTTGGACAGTTACACATTGTTCTAACAACAGATACATTGGACAGTTACACATTGTTCTATCAACAGATATGTTGGACAGTTACATATTGTTCTAACAACAGATATGTTGGACAGTTACATATTGTTCTAACAACAGATATGTTGGACAGTTACACATTGTTCTAACAGATATGTTGGCCAGTTACACATTGTTCTAACAACATATATGTTGGACAGTTACACATTGTTCTAACAACAGATATGTTGGACAGTTACACATTGTTCTAACAACAGATATGTTGGACAGTTACACATTGTTCTAACAACAGATATGTTGGACAGTTACACATTGTTCTAACAACAGATATGTTGGACAGTTACACATTGTTCTAACAATGCGATATGTTGGACATTTACATATTGTTCTAACAACAGATGTGTTGGACAGTTACACATTGTTCTAACAGATATGTTGGCCAGTTGCACATTGTTCTAACAACAGATATGTTGGACAGTTACACATTGTTCTAACAACAGATACATTGGACAGTTACACATTGTTCTAACAGATATGTTGGACAGTTACACATTGTTCTAACAACAGATACATTGGACAGTTACACATTGTTCTATCAACAGATATGTTGGACAGTTACACATTGTTCTAACAACAGATATGTTGGACAGTTACATATTGTTCTAACAACAGATATGTTGGACAGTTACACATTGTTCTAACAGATATGTTGGCCAGTTACACATTGTTCTAACAACATATATGTTGGACAGTTACACATTGTTCTAACAACAGATATGTTGGACAGTTACACATTGTTCTAACAACAGATATGTTGGACAGTTACACATTGTTCTAACAACAGATATGATGGACAGTTACATTGTTCTAACAACAGATATGTTGGACAGTTACACATTGTTCTAACAACAGATATGTTGGACAGTTACACATTGTTCTAACAACAGATATGTTGGACAGTTACACATTGTTCTAACAGTTATGTTGGACAGTTACACATTGTTCTAACAACAGATATGTTGGACAGTTACACATTGTTCTAACAGGTATGTTGGCCAGTTACACATTGTTCTAACAATAGATATGTTGGACAGTAACACATTGTTCTAACAACAGATACATTGGACAGTTACACATTGTTCTATCAGATATGTTGGACAGTTACACATTGTTCTAACAACAGATACATTGGACAGTTACACATTGTTCTATCAACAGATATGTTGGACAGTTACACATTGTTCTAACAACAGATATGTTGGACATTTACATATTGTTCTAACAACAGATGTGTTGGACAGTTACACATTGTTCTAACAGATATGTTGGCCAGTTGCACATTGTTCTAACAACAGATATGTTGGACAGTTACACATTGTTCTAACAACAGATACATTGGACAGTTACACATTGTTCTAACAGATATGTTGTACAGTTACACATTGTTCTAACAACAGATACATTGACAGTTACACATCATCAGATATGTTGACAGTTACATATTCTAACAAGATATGTTGGACAGTTACATATTGTTCTAACAACAGATATGTTGGACAGTTACACATTGTTCTAACAGCATATGTTGGCCAGTTACAATGTTCTAACAACATATGTTGGACAGTTACACATTGTTCTAACAACAGATATATTGGACAGTTACACATTGTTCTAACAACAGATATGTTGGACAGTTACACATTGTTCTAACAACAGATATGTTGGACAGTTACACATTGTTCTAACAACAGATATGTTGGACAGTTACACATTGTTCTAACAACAGATATGTTGGACAGTTACACATTGTTCTAAAATATATGTTGGACAGTTACACATTATTCTAACAACAGATACGTTGGACAGTTACACATTGTTCTAACAACAGATATGCTGAGACAGTTACACATTGTTCTAACAACAGATATGCTGGACAGTTGTCACATTGTTCTAACAACAGATATGTTGGACAGTTGCACATTGTTCTAACAGGTATGTGGCCAGTTACAATTGTTCTAACAAAGATATGTTGGACAGTTACACATTGTTCTAACAACAGATATGTTGGATAGTTACACATTGTTCTAACAACAGATATCGTTGGACAGTTTACATTGTTCTACAGCAGATATGTTGACAGTTACAATTGTTCTACAAATGTTGGACAGTTACACATTGTTCTAACGGTATGTTGGCCAGTTAACACATTTTCTAACCAACAGATATGTTGGCCAGTTACACATTGTTCTAACAACAGATACGTTGGACAGTTATTACTTGTTCATCAACAGATATGTTGGCCAGTTACACATTGTTCTAACAACAGATATGTTGGACATTTACATATTGTTCTAACAACAGATGTGTGTGGACAGTTCATAATTGTTCCTTAACAGATATGTTGGCCAGTTGCACATTGTTCTAACAACAGATATGTTGGACAGTTGCATTGTTCTAACAACAGATACATTGGACAGTTACACATTGTTCTAACAGATATGTTGGACAGTTGCACATTGTTCTAACACAACGATACATTGACAGTTACATTGTTCTATCAACAGATATGTTGGACAGTTACACATTGTTCCTAAACAAGATATGTTGGACAGTTACATGTGTGTTCTAACAACAGATATGCATGAACAGTTACACATTGTTCTAACAGATATGTTACGGCAGTTACAAATTGTTCTAACATATATATGTTGGACAGTTACACATTGTTCTAACAACAGATATGTTGGACGGTTTACACATTGTTCTAACAACAGATATGTTGGACAGTTACAATTGT
>NW_025537932.1:0-25446 GCF_020615455.1 Coregonus clupeaformis | reverse complement strand
AGAGACACTGTTAGGCTATGGTTCAACCCAGCACTCAGAGAAACAACACGACAAAGGGAGTGGAAGAAACAAAAATATTTAATCAAAGTTAAGATTGTCTTAGTCCAAAAACAACTGAAGTAAAGGAACAGAGTGGGCTAGTCGGCTCCGGAGGAAGGAGAGGCTGAGGCAGGCAGGCAGGCAGGCAGGCAGGCAGACCGACAGGCAGGAAGGCAGGCAGGTTGGGAGATATGTCCGAAACTAAAGACAAAACAAACGACAGGTTAAGGAGAGTGGAGAGCCAGGCTGAAGACAAAGACAAAATAACTTTACTGGTGAGCCAAGTTACCGCTCTGGTAAGAACAACGATCTGGCGCCGGTGGAGAGCCATGCCCAGGAATAAGTAGTGCAGGTTGATGAGAGAATAGGATGCAGCTGCGTAGGCAGGAATCACTGGAAACAACCCGCAGCTGCACAGGAGAGGCAGATCCTGAGCACGCCCCCTGATCCACTCCAGACACACCCACATAAAGGGGACAAACACACATACAGATACAACAGAAAAAGAGGGGACAAAACAAGGAGGAAGGGAAACAGAAAAGGGAGAGACAAGCTGCCCACATAACAGTACCCCCCCCCTCAATGGTCGCCACCTGGCGACCCACCAGGCCTGTCAGGGTTGTCGTGATGGAAGTCCGTGATCAGCTGAGGATCCAACACAAAACGCTTAGGGACCCAAGACCTCTCCTCTGGTCCATAACCTTCCCAATCGACTAGGTATTGGAGACCCCTACCCCGCCTCCGAGAGTTCAGGAGCCTACTGACGGTGTAGGCCGGATGGTCGTCAATGAGGCGAACAGGTGGAGGTGGATCAGCCGGCGGACACAAAAGGCTGGAGGACACAGGTTTCAGTTGGGAGACGTGGAAAGTAGGGTGTATCTTCATGGCTGAAGGCAACTTCAAACGAACCGCAGCGGGGTTAATGATGGACTCCACCACAAACGGACCCAGGTACCGAGGAGACAGCTTGCGTGATTTGGTACGAAGAGGTACGTTCTTAGATGACAGCCAAACCTCTTGACCAGGATGAAACACAGGTGCGGGAGTCCTGCTCCTATCCGCTGTTGTCTTGTTCCTGTCGGTGGTCCGAAGCAATGCTTCCCGAGCTCGCTCCACACTCTCTGGCAGCGGCGGAGGTTCTCCTGAACCGAAGGAACAGCCAATTCCTTCTCCTGAGCAGGAAACAGAGGGGGTTGATAACCCATGGTAACCTCGAAGGGTGAAAGACCGGTGGCAGAGGCGGTGAGGGAGTTGTGGGCGTACTCTATCCAGGGCAGATGTTTGGCCCAGGATGATGGATGTTGAGCAGCCACACAACGAAGGGTTGCTTCGAGGTTTTGGTTGGCTCTTTCTGTTTGACCGTTGGTCTGGGGATGAAACCCTGAGGACAGACTAACGGAAGCACCCAAAGCAGAACAGAAAACCTTCCAAACACGGGAAGTAAACTGTGGGCCTCTATCAGATACGATGTCCACAGGTATTCCATGGGGACGGAATACATGTTGGACTAGGAGGTCCGCTGTCTCACTGGCAGACGGTAATTTTGGTAATGCTATATAGTGGACAGATTTAGAGAATCTGTCCACAATGGTAAGTATAGTATCATTACCTTCAGACTTGGGTAGGCCGGTGACAAAATCCATGGCAATGTGGGACCAGGGACGGCTGGGAACTGGGAGGGTAGCAGCAGCCCCGACGGGGACTGATGGGAGGCTTTGCCCCGAGCACAGGTTGAACAGGCTGCCACAAAAGCCCGAACGTCAGTTTCCATTGAAGGCCACCAAAAATGTCTCCTAAGCAGCGTCAACGTGCGTCTCATCCCAGGGTGACCAGCAAAACGGGAGGTGTGAATCCACTGCAACACCTGAGACCGGACCGTCTCGGGAACAAAGAGTAGGTTGGGAGGTCCATCACCCGGTCCCGGGTCCGTGGCAAGTGCAGTCTTCACAAGAGACTCGATCTCCCACTGAACAGCCGCCACGACGCATGAGGAAGGCAGGACTGCCTCAGGCTCGCTGGTCTCCGAAGGGTCAGCAAACTGGCGGGACAAAGCATCTGGTTTAACATTTCTTGACCCCGGTCTGTATGTAAGAATAAAGTTAAACCTACTAAAAACAGGGCCCATCTGGCTTGGCGTGAGTTGAGTCTCTTAGTGGCTTGGATGTAAGCCAAGTTTTTGTGGTCAGTCCAGACCACAAACGGCAGTTCAGCTCCATCCAGCCAGTGCCGCCATTCTTCCAGTGCAAGCTTGACCGCCAGCAGTTCCCGGTTTCCAACGTCGGAATTCCGTTCTGTGGGTGACAATTTCTTGGAGAAAAAAGCACAGGGGTGAAGCTTTTGGTCAGTGGGGGAGCGCTGGGAGAGGACTGCTCCCACACCTGAGTCCGACGCGTCCACCTCCACAACAAACTGCAGAGAGGTATTGGGGTGTATCAACACGGGGGAGGTGGAAAACAGTTCCTTCAAAACCCCTACCGCCTGCTCCGCCTCAGGGGACCACCGAAAAGGGACTTTAGGAGATGTGAGTCTTGTAAGGGGTGCCACCACTCTACTAAAACCCTTAATGAATCTACGGTAGAAGTTAGCAAAGCCCAAAAATCGTTGAAGTTGCTTACGGGTGGTGGGTGTGGGCCATTCCGTCACTGCCCGGATCTTCTCGGGGTCCGCCTTCACCTGCCCGCTCTCAATTATGAATCCAAGGAACGATGTAGACTGTTTGTGGAACTCACACTTCTCTGCTTTGACGTACAGCTTGTTCTCCAAGAGCCGTTGAAGGACTTGACGGACGTGTGACTCATGCTCCTCGGGTGACTTGGAAAAACAAGAATATCATCCAGGTATACAAAGACAAAACGGTTCAAAAAATCCCTAAGAACATCGTTCACCATGGCTTGAAAACCGCAGGGGCATTTGAAAGCCCAAAGGGCATGACCAAATACTCAAAATGTCCCAGTGGAGTGTTGAAAGCGGTTTTCCACTCATCTCCCTTTCGGATTCGGACAAGGTGATAAGCATTCCTGAGGTCGAGCTTGGAAAACACTGTGGCGCCATGCAGAGGTTCAAAAGCTGAGTTGATGAGTGGAAGGGGATACTTGTTTTTAACAGTTATGTTGTTTAAACCCCTGAAATCGATACAGGGGCGTAACGACTTGTCCTTCTTTTCCACGAAAAAGAAACCTGCACCCAAAGGAGACGACGAGGGACGGATTATGCCCGAGACCAGAGAATCACCAATGTACTGCTCCATTGCCTCTCTTTCCGGTCGGGACAGATTGTATAACCGACTAGAGGGCAAGGGAGCACCAGGAAGCAGTTCAATAGGGCAATCATAAGGCCTATGTGGTGGTAGAGACAGAGCCTTGTCCTTACTGAAAACCTCCGCTAAGTCATGGTATTCTTTGGGGACAGATGACAGATCAAGAGGAGCTGAGGGAGGAGTTGGGTTACACTTAGTGGGGGAACCGCTGACCTCAGGCACTCGGAATGGCAGTTAGTGCTCCAACTGAGAATGGTGTGACGTGTCCAATCAATTTGTGGGTTGTGAAGAGCCAACCAGGGGAAGCCAAGGATTAGGGAGGTAGCTGAGCCAGACATAACTCTTAGCTGAATGCTTTCACAATGATTGCCAGAAATCACTAGGGGAAACGGGGGGTGGTTTGATGAGTTATCTCCGCGAGGAGGCGCCCATCAAGGGCTGTGACCCGAATGGGGGTAGGTAGTGGCTCCATGGGGATACGAGCTTGTGTAACGAACTGGTGGCTAATAAAGTTATCTTCTGCACCTGAGTCTATGAGAGCTGAGAGTGGCAGGGAATGACTCTGGAAACGTAAGGTTACAGGTACTTGTAATCGGGGAATGATGGGTTCAGGATCTAACTCTGGGCTCGCAAGTAGACCCACCGTTACGAGCGAGCCTTGTCTTTTGGCCGCTTAGGGCATGTAGCCAGAATGTGTGTGGCGTCTCCACAGTACAGGCACTCACCCGCCTGGAGGCGCCGTTGCCGCTCTGCTGGAGGTAGTCGAGCTCGACCCACTTGCATAGGTTCCTCCTCTGTGCTCGGGATGGAATCAGGAACAAGAAGCTGCCGACTCCGGAGAGGCGAGACTCGAGTGGTTGAAGGCTGGGGAACTCGTCCTCCTAGATGTGGCCGATCACCTCTCTCCCGACGCCTCTCCGCAACCGATTGTCTAGCTTGATGGACAGGGAAACGAGAGAATGTAAATCATGTGGCTCATCACGAGCAGCCAGTTCATCCTTAATGGCTTCATTCAAACCGTTTAGAAATGCTCCTTGAAGTGCCACATTGTTCCACTTGGAGTCCGCTGCCAACGTCCAGAACTCAATAGAGTACTCTGCCACACTGTTAGAACCCTGCCTCAAATTAAAAAGTATCTTGGAGGAATTACCCACATGGTCAGGATGGTCAAAAACAGTCTTCAATTTAGCAGAGAAATCAGCAAAAGTCAATCCAGTCAAAGTTTGATCTGAGCACACAGCCTCAGCCCAAACCAGAGCTTTCCCTCTTAACAGCCCCAGAACATAATGTACCTTAGATGAATCAGTAGAAAACGACAGTGGTCTCTGCCGAAAAATCAAGTCACACTGAAGCAAAAATCCCCGGCACTTGTCCAATTCTCCATTGAACGGTTCAGGCGACGTGACAGGGGGTTCCCGACGGAACGAAGCCTGCCTAGTGTCCGAGGAAACAACTTGGGGTGCATCAAACTGGGGGTCAGAGAGAGATGGAGAACTGATAACAGACAATTTAGAGACGTGTGTAGTTAACTGAGTCACCTGGTTCAGCAGTTGATGATTATCTTCCACAAGAGTCCGAATCAACTGGTCATGCTGTCCTAGCAACGTTCCTTGAGCCTGGATAGCTTGTTGGAAGCTGTCTTTGTTTGCCCCGTGCTGTTTCTCTGTTGGGTCCATGGCCAGATCGTTCTGTTAGGCTATGGTTCAACCCAGCACTCAGAGAAACAACACGACAAAGGGAGTGGAAGAAACAAAAATATTTAATCAAAGTTAAGATTGTCTTAGTCCAAAAACAACTGAAGTAAAGGAACAGAGTGGGCTAGTCGGCTCCGGAGGAAGGAGAGGCTGAGGCAGGCAGGCAGGCAGGCAGGCAGGCAGACCGACAGGCAGGAAGGCAGGCAGGTTGGGAGATATGTCCGAAACTAAAGACAAAACAAACGACAGGTTAAGGAGAGTGGAGAGCCAGGCTGAAGACAAAGACAAAATAACTTTACTGGTGAGCCAAGTTACCGCTCTGGTAAGAACAACGATCTGGCGCCGGTGGAGAGCCATGCCCAGGAATAAGTAGTGCAGGTTGATGAGAGAATAGGATGCAGCTGCGTAGGCAGGAATCACTGGAAACAACCCGCAGCTGCACAGGAGAGGCAGATCCTGAGCACGCCCCCTGATCCACTCCAGACACACCCACATAAAGGGGACAAACACACATACAGATACAACAGAAAAAGAGGGGACAAAACAAGGAGGAAGGGAAACAGAAAAGGGAGAGACAAGCTGCCCACATAACAGACACGGACAAAGCTCTCCCTCGCCCTCCATTTGGCAAATCTGACCATAATTCTATCCTGTGTACCAGTGACTAGGTTAATAAGGAAGTGGTCAGATGACGCAGATGCTAAGCTACATGACTGTTTTGCTAGCACAGACTGGAATATGGCATTGAGGAGTATACCACATCAGTCACTGGCTTCATCAATTAGTGCATCGATGACATCGTCCCCACAGTGACCGTATGCACATAACCCAACCAGAAGCCATGGATTACAGGCAACATCCGCACTGAGCTAAAGGGTAGAGCTGCTAGCTTTCAAGGAGCGGGACTCTAACCCGGATGCTTATAAGAACTCCCGCTATGCCCTCCGATAAACCATCAAACAGGCAAAGAGTCAATAGAGGACTAAGATTTAATTGTACTACACCGGCTCCGATGCTCGTCGGATGTGGCAGGGCTTGCAAACTATTACAGACTACAAAGGGAAGCACAGCCGCGAGCTGCCCAGTGACTCGAGCCTACCAGATGAGCTAAATCACTTCTATGCTCACTTCGAGGCAAGCAACACTAAAGCATGCATGAGAGCATCAGCTGTTCCGGATGACTATGTGATCACGCTCTCTGTAGCCGATGTGAGTAAGACTTTTAAGCAGGTCAACATTCACAAGGCTGCAGGGCCAGACGGATTACCAGGACGTGTACTCCGAGCATGCGCTGACCAACTGGCAAGTGTCTTCACTGACATTTTCAACATTTCCCTGACTGATTCTGTAATACCAACATGTTTCAAGCAGACCACCACAGTCCCTGTGCCCAAGAACATTAAAATAACCTGCCTAAATGACTACCGATCCGTAGCACTCACGTCTGTAACCATGAAGTGCTTTGAAAGGCTGGTCATGGCTCACATCAACACCATTATCCCAGAAACCCTAGACCCACTCCAATTTTAATACCGCCCCAACAGATCCACAGATGGTGCAATCTGTATTGCACTCCACACTGCCCTTTCCCACCTGGACAAGAGGAACACCTACGTGAGAATTATATTCATTGACTACAGCTCAGCGTTCAACACCATAGTGCCCTCAAAGCTCACCACCAAGCTAAGGACCCTGGGACTAAACACCTCCCTCTGCAACTGGATCCTGGACTTCCTGATGGGCCGCCCCCAGGTGGTAAGGGTAGGTAACAACACATCTGCAACACTGATCCTCAACACGGGGCCCCTAAGGGGTGCGTGCTCAGTCCCATCCTGTACTCCCTGTTCACCCATGACTGCATGGCCAGGCACGACTCCAACACCATCATTAAGTTTGCCGACGACACAACAGTGGTAGGCCTGATCACCGACAACAATGAGACAGCCTATAGGGAGGAGGTCAGCGACCTGGCCGTGTGGTGCCAGGATAACAACCTCTCCCTCAATGTGATCAAGACAAAGGAGATGATTGTGGACTACAGGAAATAAAAGAGGACTGAGCACGCCCCCATTCTCATCGACGGGGCTGTATTGGAACAGGTTGAGAGCTTCAAGTTCCTTGGTGTCCACATCACCAACAAACTATCATGGTCCAAACACACCAAGACAGTCGTGAAGAGGACACGACAAAGCCTATTCTCCCCCTCAGGAGACTGAAAAGATTTGGCATGGGTCCTCAGATCCTCAAAAAGTTATACAGCTGCACCATCGAGAGCAACCTGATTGGTTGTGTCACCGCCTGGTATGGCAACTGCTCAGCCTCTGACCGCAAGGCACTACAGAGGGTAATGCGTACGGCCCAGTACATCACTGGGGCCAAGCTTCCTGCCATCCAGGACCTCGATACCAGGCGGTGTCAGAGGAAGGCCCTAAAAATTGTCGAAGACTCCAGCCACCCTAGTCATAGACTGTTTTCTCTTCTACCGCACAGCAAGTGGTACCGGAGCGCCAAGTCTAGGTCCAAAAGGCTTCTTAACAGCTTCTACCCCCAAGCCATAAGACTCCTGAACAGCTAATCATGGCTACCCGGACTATTTGCATTGTCCCCCCCCCCCCCCCCCCCCCTTTTACGCTGCTGCTACTCTGTTTATTATCTATGCGTAGTCACTTTAACTCTACCCACATGTACATATTACCTCAATTACCTTGACTAACCGGTGCCCCCACACATTGACTCTCTACCGGTACCCCCTGTATATAGCCTCACTACTGTTATTTTATTTTACTGCTGCTCTTTAATTATTTGTTATTTGTTATTTTTTACTTCTCTATTTTTTACTTAACACTTATTTTTCTTAAAACTGCATTGTTGGTTAAGGTCTTGTAAGTAAGCATTTCACTGTAAGTGTCACGCCCTGGCTCTGGGGACTCTTTTATGTTGAGCCAGGGTGTTAGTTTCTATGTTGTAGTTTCTATGTGTTTATTCTAGATCATTTAGATCTATGTTGGCCAGGGTGGTTCCCGATCAGAGGCAGCTGTTGCTCGTTGTCTCTGATTGGAAACCATACTTAGGCAGCCTGTTTTGCACAGTTATTTGTGGGATCTTGTTCCGTGTAGGTTTGTGTTCATGACCGAGGACGTCACGTATCGTTTTGTTGTATTTGATAAGTACCTATTAAAGTATGTACTCATATCACGCTGCGCCTTGGTCCACTCATTACGACGATCGTGACAGTAAGGTCTACAGCTGTTGAATTTGGCGCATTTGGCAAATAACATTTGATTTTAATTTACTGTATATATACAGTATATACTCCGGACTCTGACATTGCTCGTCCTAATATTTCTAAATTTCTTCATTCCATTATTTAACTTTTTAGATTGGTGTGTATTGTTACATATTACTGCAGTGTTGGGGCTAGGAACACAATAATTTTGCTACACCCGCAATAACATCTACTAAATATGTGTATGTGACCAATAAAATGTGATTAGATTTAATTTGAAATTGTGAAAAACTTTTTGGTGTAAGAGCTGTTTGAAAAAACCGCCTGAAATTGTTTAGGTGGGGTGAAGTTTTGGCCAGCATGGTGACATCCAAAAAGCTATTTTTGTTTCTTTTTGACTTTTCGAGATAAAAACGGCTGCATTGGACCTTTAATAAAGTTAGATCAAAGCTGAATCAATGTCTTCAAGATCACATAATGATTGTATTCTACATAACTTAACCAAATATAATAATAGCATAGTATAATGTTACTAAGACAAAAAACACTACCTCATTTCTTATGAGATTTTAAGATGATTTTGCAAATGGTCGTATTTTAGAATAAATGGCAAATCTGAGTGCACTATATAGAGGGAAAACTGTAGGTGCCATTTTGAAGTCTCTGTCCAACAGTAGCACTTGAGAATAGGGTGCCATTTTGGACACACAGATGCGGTCAAATATGTTGGCACCCTTGCACTTTACAATGGAGTGCAATGGAGCAGAATGTTCCGGGGGGGGGGTTCCAAACTATTTTTACCCTGTAGGCAGCTGCAACTTACCACAGGTGAGATAAATTGCACAGTTAAGGAGAATCGTTGCCTCCAACCAAATTAATTTGAATTCTGAATAATTAAGTCCAGGCCATTTTTTACTTTGAAGTAAAAGATCTACATTTCAGTTTAGATTATACTTTTTTTTACTTGGTCCTGTTCAATTGTAAATCAAACAAATACATGTATAAACCTAAAATGTGTTTTATCACCCAGTTACCAGTGTTCCATGAAAATATGTTTTCATGCAAGGGTGCCAATATGTTTGATTGCATCTGTAGACAATGTTTTTGTCACGCCCTGGCTCTGGGGACTCTGAAATGTTGAGCCAGGGTGTGGATTTTCTATGTTTAGTTTCTCGGGGTAGCTTCTATGTTGTGTTTTCTATGTTTTGGGTTTTGTTCTAGATCATATAGATCTATGTTGGTCAGGGTGGTTCCCAATCAGAGGCAGCTGTTGCTCGTTGTCTCTGATTGGGAGCCATACTTAGGTAGGCTGTTTTCAGCTATTCTTTGTGGGATCTTGTTCCGTTAAGGTTTGTGTTGTGTATAACTTCAGGACGTCACGCATCGTTGTTTATTGTTTTTGTGTCGTGTTCAGTACAAATAAAGTATGTACGCTTATTACGCTGCGCCTTGGTCCGCTTCATCATGTGTCAACGATCGTGACAGAAAATCCCACCAAGATGTGACCAAGCAGCGTGTCCAGGAGCCATCGCCAGGGAGATCCCTAACAGATCTCCTTCGCCTCCTCGACTGGGTCAAGCCGAGTGAGGAGGAGAAGGGCTTGACCTTGTGGCAGAAGGGCGAAAGGCTGGCGAGGGACATGGAGACCTGGTCCACGGGTAGGGGAGACACCCAGAAAATTTTTAGGGGGGGGCTAACGCCGTGGACGACGGGCCAGCAGGAGACCGCGGCAGAGCGGCCCAGCGGATTGGCAGAGGAGGACGCCAGGTTACGGGAGTCACTGGTCACCAGGGGGAAGGAGGTTGTAGAGGCACGGCGAGAGGTACTGGCGTGTGTTGCCAGTCCGGTCCGGCCTGTTCCTGATCCCCACGTAGGGCCAGTGGTGTGTGTTCCCAGTACGGTCCGGCCTGTTCCTGCCACTCGCACCAAGTCAGTGGTGCGTTTCGTCAGCCCGGCGCGGCCCGTTCCTGCTCCCCGCACCAAGTCAGTGGTGCGCTTCGTCAGCCCGGCTCGGCCCGTTCCTGCTCCCCGCACCAAGTCAGGGGTGCGCTTCGACAGCCCGGCTCGGCCCGTTCCTGCTCCCCGCACCAAGTCAGGGGTGCGCCCGACAGCCCGGCTCGGCCCGCTCCTGCTCCCCACACCAAGCCAGTGGTGTGCGTCGTCAGTCCGGCACGGCCCGTGCCTGTTCCCCGCACCAAGTCAGGGGGTGCGCCGACAGCCCGGCTCGGCCCGCTCCTGCTCCCCACACCAAGCCAGTGGTGTGCGTCGTCAGTCCGGCACGGCCCGTGCCTGGTCCCCGCACCAAGTCAGGGGTGCGCTCGACAGCCCGGCTCGGCCCGCTCCTGCTCCCCACACCAAGCCAGTGGTGTGCGTCGTCAGTCCGCACGGCCCGTGCCTGTTCCACCGGTGGCTGGTCGGCACCGGTCAGATGCTTCACGTCGGAGCTAGAGCAATCCGCTCCACCAGTGGTCAGTCCAGCTCCGGCCAGCAGGGCCAGACCGGACCAGGGGTACTGTGGGGGGTTAGAGAGGGAGTGGGGATCATGCCCAGAGCCGGATCCGCCGCCAAGGCGGAGTGCCCACCCGGTCCCTCCCCCTGTGGTGTTCTGTTGGCGCGGTCGGAGTCCGCGCCTTTGGGGGGGGGTACTGTCACGCCCTGGCTCTGGGGACTCTGAAATGTTGAGCCAGGGTGTGGATTTTCTATGTTTAGTTTCTCGGAGTAGCTTCTATGTTGTGTTTTCTATGTTTTGGGTTTTGTTCTAGATCATATAGATCTATGTTGGTCAGGGTGGTTCCCAATCAGAGGCAGCTGTTGCTCGTTGTCTCTGATTGGGAGCCATACTTAGGTAGGCTGTTTTCAGCTATTCTTTGTGGGATCTTGTTCTGATTTGGTTTGTGTTATACCGTAGACGTCACGTTATCGTTGTTGTTTTGATCGTGTGATCATTCTAAATAAATAATATGTTCACCTTCAACGCTGCGCCTTGGTCCGCTTCATCATGTGTCAACGATCGTGACAGTTTTTATAACAATACATTGTATACTGTTGTTATCTTTATATGACAATGGAACTTTTTATTCTACAGCAAATGGGTCATTCCACGAAATGTATCCCTTTGATATTTGAAGTAGAAATTGTGCACAAATAAAGCCTGTTATATTAAACGAAGGGCCCTTTAATATATAGACCACATGGAACATTCTATAGATCAGATTTTTTTATACGACTTACAACAGCCAAAACTCAGCATTTTGACATGGCCCTCTGTGCACCCTCTGTGACTTCTAGGAAGATTTTCAACCCCTTTACCCCAACATTTCTCCAGGTTTTCACCATCATTGTAAAGCCCTAGTTATTTTGTTAATTTGACAGTCATTTCTGAAGATTATTGTTAATTTCATATTTATTTCATGTGATTAGTGATCCAATCTAAAGAACCATTGAACATCTAATAGTCAAATCAAAGTGTAAAAGCAGGTGAGCTGGTTGTTTTGTGGTGGAAAAAATGTGCAGGTCGAGCATAACACGTCAACCCTGTTACCCATTGATAGACAGGCTAGAAATGTTTTAACAATTTAAATTTTTTGGTGAACCCTCCCTGTGCACATAACAACCTTCCATTCCTTCTGTCACAAGGGCATTCATGGCTGACTTAAGATGAAATCATCAACCCTCTTACTTTTTTTGGCGCATAATAGGAACTTACTATAGTAGTTTATTTAACCTCTTGAGATGGGAAAACACGTTTGTTCTTTTAGTTGAACGTGTGCTCTTTATGACAGAATGTGAAAAAAGTGTGAAATAAAAACATTATTGTGACCAAGTTACACTGATTTCAATATGCACATAACCTTTATAATTAGTGGAAAAACAAGTGAACTTTTATAACAACTCACCTTCCTCTGTCTGGAACCGCACAACTGCTCTTTGTCCATTTGAGACTTCAACTAGACAATCCCCACCGTTGGACTTTTTACTCTGGAAATATTTTATCAACTTGTTTTGTACTTTGGGGACATCAGTGTTTCCTAGCTCAACAAGCAGAGAGAATTAGTATGCTTCTGCCATTGCTGCTGGCCACCAAAGAAGGAACAAATCTGTAGGCTGCTGTAGATATAGATCGCGTGTTCTTTCTGGTTTCACTTTTTCTTTCTGGTTTCACTTTTACTTATGTTTTTATGAAATAAATATATTATTTGACAAAAAAAAAAAAATTATTGACCAAGTTACACTACCCAAAAGTTACTAAATTGGTGGAACGACCCAATTATCATAGACAATTATCATAGACATAGCCTACAACAATTCACAGTGTCACGGTTTACTACGCCAGAACCCAGAAGCAGACCAGGACAAGGTACTTTGAGACAAAGGTGAGTGTTTATTTAAGTGACTCCCGAGTGAGGCTGAATAATCCAGGGACAGAGCGGGTGGCGTGGATGGGTTGTTGAGGGTGCAGTGGTAGGTCCAGAAATGGCTCGGCAGCCGCCGACCATCAGGCAGAGGTTGGGTGAAGGTTCCGGGTGAGAGACTGCAGACAGAACAAAACGGAGGTGAGTACACAGCAAATCAACAAGGTGCAAAACAACAAAACTAACGCTAGAACTCAAAGGCTGATACGCTGACAAACATACTGTTCATGGCTAACGATCCGGCAGGAACTGGATGTTCGGCCAGAGCCTAAGAAGGGTGATGATCAGGACCAGGTGTGCAGATTGCTGATGGGATGCAGGTGCGGAAAACAAGAGAGCTCCCCGGAGCGTTCCCCGAACCCTCGGGAAACTGGAGATCACGAACAGGAAAAACTAGTCACCAGACAGGACCCGACTCAGACTGCCGGGATCGTTACAGTACCCCCCCTCCGACGAACGCCACCGGGCGGACTCCCGGAGCGCCAGGATGGAGGCGGTAGAAGTCACTGATGAGGTCAGCATCTAGAACCTGTCGCCGCGGAATCCAACTCCTCTCTTCAGGGCCATACCCCTCCCAGTCCACGAGATACTGGAAACCCCGGCCCCGCCGTCTGGAATCCATGATGCGACGCACCGTGTAGGCAGGACCACCTCCGATCATCCGAGGAGGAGGAGGAGGAGGCGGAGGAGGCAACAGAGGACTGAGGAAGACAGGCTTGAGGCAGGAGACATGAAAGGTGGGATGGACTCTGAGCGTCCTCGGTAGTTTGAGTCGAACTGCCACTGGATTGATCACCTTCTCCACCACAAACGGACCAATGAACTTCGGTAACAACTTCCTAGACTCAGTCCGTAACGGAAGATCCCGTGTGGCCAACCAAACCCTATCTCCGATGGTATAGGTGGGAGCGGGGATCCGGCGACGATTCGCCTGGAGCTGATACCGGTCCGAAACTCTAAGGAGTGCCTTTCTGGCCCGATGCCAGGTCCGGTGGCAACGACGAATATGGGCCTGAACCGAAGGCACTGAGAGCTCCTTCTCCTGAGAAGGGAACAGGGGAGGTTGGTAGCCATACAGGCACTGGAAGGGAGACATCCCAGTGGCAGATGTAGGGAGAGTATTGTGGGCATACTCAACCCACGGCAACTGAGAAACCCAGGAGGTGGGGTTGGAAGAGACCAGACAGCGTAGCGTGGATTCCATCTTCTGGTTGGCTCTCTCCGCCTGACCATTGGATTGGGGGTGAAAACCAGATGTGAGACTGACTGTAGCTCCAATGGCCAAACAGAAGGACTTCCAGACAGCAGAGGTAAACTGAGGGCCACGGTCGGAAACGATATCACTGGGCAAACCGTGGACCCTGAAAACCTCCCTAACCAGGATCTCGGACGTCTCCGAGGCAGAGGGAAGCTTGGCAATTGGCACAAAGTGGGGCGAACTTGCTGAATCTGTCCACGATAGTCAGAACGACCGTGTTCCCCTCAGAAGCGGGCAACCCAGTGACGAAGTCCAGGGCCAGATGCGACCATGGTCGCCGGGGAATAGGAAGGGGGTGAAGTAGTCCAGAGCTGGGCCGATTGGTACTCTTATTCTGCGCACACACTGGACAGGCAGCAACAAAACCCCGAGTATCCTCGGCCATGGCAGGCCACCAAAACGTCTGCGAAGAAACGCCATTGTCCGAGCCACGCCAGGGTGACAAGCCATCTTGCTGGCGTGGGACCATTGGAGGACAGCAGGACGAACCGACTCAGGCACAAACAACCGACCGGGTGGACCGTTACCGGGACCGGGCTGAGTCCGAAGGGCCGCCAGCACCTCCTCCTCAATCTTCCACATAACTGCTCCCACGACGCAGTTCCGGGGGAGAATTGTCTCGGTCTTGGACCCACTCTCCTCCGTCTTGGAGAACATCCGGGACAAGGCGTCCGCCTTGCCGTTCTTAGATCCAGGTCGGAACGTCAGGGAAAACTTGAATCGTCCGAAAAACAACGCCCACCTGGCCTGGACGGGAGTTGAGACGTTTAGCCGATTGCACGTAAGCAAGATTCTTGTGGTCAGTCCAGACAATAAACGGTTGCTCCGCCCCTCCAACCAGTGGCGCCACTCCTCCAAGGCAAGTTTCACCGCGAGAAGCTCCCGGTTACCCACATCGTAATTCCTCTCCGCAGGCGAAAGGCGACGAGAGTAGTAGGCGCAGGGATGGAGTTTACTGTCCGTGGAGCATCGCTGCGACAGGATGGCGCCAACTCCCACATCAGACGCGTCCACTTCAACGACGAACTGACGGGCCGTGTCCGGTTGAGAGAGAATCGGTGCGTTGGTGAATCGCCTCTTCAAATCCAGAAACGCTCGATCCGCCTCCGGATTCCACTTGAAGGTCCTGATACTGGAAGTCAAGGCAGTTAACGGAGCGGCCACACGGCTGTAATCCCGGATGAATCTGCGGTAGAAATTCGCAAACCCCAAAAATCTCTGGAGCTGCAATCTCGTACCGGGCTGGGCCCATTCCAGAACCGCTCTAACCTTCTCCTGGTCCATCCTAATCTCTCCCCTGGAGATGATGTACCCGAGAAAGGATGTCGTGTGGGCGTGAAACTCGCACTTCTTGGCCTTCACGAACAGGCGATTCTCCAACAATCGCTGCAGAACCTGCCGGACATGCTGGACGTGGTCGGAAGGTTCCTTCGAGAAGATCAGAATGTCATCCAGGTAAACAAACACAAAGAGACCGATCATATCTCTCAGGACGTCGTTCACCATACTCTGGAATACCGCTGGAGCATTGGTCAGTCCAAACGGCATCACCTGATACTCGAAGTGACCCATCGGTGTATTGAACCCCGTCAACCACTCGTCCCCCTCTCTGATCCGGACCAGGTGATACGCATTGCGTAGGTCTAGCTTGGTGAACACCGTAGCACCCTGTAAGGAGTCGAAGGCAGAACTCATCAAGGGCAGGGGATACTTGTTCTTGACCGTGATGTCATTCAACCCCCGATAATCAATACATGGTCGAAGAGAGCCATCCTTCTTACCCACAAAGAAGAATCCTGCCCCCAGGGGTGATGACGAGGGACGAACGAGACCAGCAGCTAGGGACTCCTTGATGTAGGTCTCCAACGCCTCACGTTCAGGTCGGGAGATACTGTATAACCTTCCCTTGGGGTAGACAGCTCCAGGGACCAGGTTGATGGCACAATCATATGGTCGGTGGGGAGGGAGTGACAGAGCCTTCTGCTTACTGAAAACTTCCCCCAAATCGTGATATGTCTCGGGAACCAGGGACAAATCTGGGGGTTTAGCCTCAATCACCTGACTGGGAACCGAATGGGGGCAGGCAGTCTTGAGACAGTTAGCATGACAATCAAGGCTCCAACTCGTTACCTTGCCCGTCACCCAATCGAACGTGGGATTGTGTTCCTTCAGCCAGGGGTATCCAAGGACCAGAGGAACATGGGAAGACGGCAGAATGAAGAATGAAATCATCTCAGAGTGATTCCCCGACAACCGCATCTTAACCGGTTCAGTCCTCATCGTGATACGTGCCAGACTACTGCCGTTCAGAGTGGTCGCTTCAATGGCTTCCGGCAATTGCTCCTTGGAAAGCCCCAGCTGTTCCACCAACTCGGCATCAAGAAAGCTTCCATCGGCACCTGAATCGATAAAAGCGTTAAGCGCTAAGCTCTGATTCCTGTTCACAAGGGTAGCCGGGAAACGGGGTCTGACAGAGGTACTGAGAGGTTGAAACTGGCTCGCTAAAAGTCCTCCCAACTTTAGCGAGCCGGGCAGTTTGACGACCGCCGGGAACAAGTGGAGATGTAATGTCCCGAGCTACCACAGTAGAGGCAGCAGTTGGTCTGACGTCTATGTTGACGCTCCTCCTTGGTTAACCCGTGCCGCCCCACTTGCATGGGTTCAGAATCGGGAGAGAGGACCTCTCCACTAATCCATTGTGGTGGAGAATGATCGACGTGTTCTGGTCCACCACCCGACCCGACTGGGAACTGAGAAGCTGATCGATTGGACGGACCCCATTGCTTCTCCCTCCTTCGCTCTCGGACTCGATTATCCACCCGAATAGACAAGGCTACCAAGCTGTCCAGGTCACTAGGCTCCGGATAGGAGATCAACTCATCCTTGAGCTGCTCCGACAGACCCTGGTAAAAGGCCGCTTGCAGAGACTCCTCGTTCCACCCACTCTCCACAGCCAACGTCTTGAACTCGATCACGAAGTCGGCCACGCTGCGAGTTCCTTGGTGAAGCGAAAACAGGCGCCTAGCTGCGTCCCTCCCTCGGACGGAATGGTCGAAGAGCTTCCTCATCTCGGCCGTGAACCCCTGGTATGAAGCCATGCAGGGGTCTTGTCGTTCCCAAACGGCTGAAGCCCACTCCAGCGCTCGACCACGCAGCAACGCAATCACAAAGGCTATCCTAGCCTTGTCTGTGGCATAAGAGTAGGGCTGTAGATCGAACACTAATCCACACTGCATAAGGAAGGAACGGCATCTTCCCAGCTCCCCCTCATATCTATCCGGCGCCGGAACCTCGGGCTCACGGAAGGACACAGCTCCAGAAGCGGCAGGCGAGATGGGTGAAACCGGTAGTGGATCCTCCACCGGAACTTTGCGTTGGTTCTGGACCTCCGTCAGACCGGTAGAAAGGTTCCGAACTGACAACGCGATCTCCTGTAGTACCGTGCTATGATGGCCCAACATCTTCTCCTGATGGGTAATGGCATGGCGAACAGAGTCCAGGTCCGCTGGGTTCATTACTGGCCGGATCGTTCTGTCACGGTTTACTACGCCAGAACCCAGAAGCAGACCAGGACAAGGTACTTTGAGACAAAGGTGAGTGTTTATTTAAGTGACTCCCGAGTGAGGCTGAATAATCCAGGGACAGAGCGGGTGGCGTGGATGGGTTGTTGAGGGTGCAGTGGTAGGTCCAGAAATGGCTCGGCAGCCGCCGACCATCAGGCAGAGGTTGGGTGAAGGTTCCGGGTGAGAGACTGCAGACAGAACAAAACGGAGGTGAGTACACAGCAAATCAACAAGGTGCAAAACAACAAAACTAACGCTAGAACTCAAAGGCTGATACGCTGACAAACATACTGTTCATGGCTAACGATCCGGCAGGAACTGGATGTTCGGCCAGAGCCTAAGAAGGGTGATGATCAGGACCAGGTGTGCAGATTGCTGATGGGATGCAGGTGCGGAAAACAAGAGAGCTCCCCGGAGCGTTCCCGAACCCTCGGGAAACTGGAGATCACGAACAGGAAAAACTAGTCACCAGACAGGACCCGACTCAGACTGCCGGGATCGTTACACACAGAAAACAAAATATATTTTTTCATTTAAATTATGTACAGGAAATACACATTTCAGAAAACCATGTGTCTCCAAATGTGTTAATTGCGTAACTCAAATGTGCTTTTGATTTAACATGGGATGTGAAGTTGACGCTTCAATCTTCATATTGTGAATAAACAAAAGTACCATTTTCCAAAATCATGTGTTTTTCATAGTGAAATGTCTGAACGTGGCTTCACATATTTAGCTTCCATTTGACCCTTCCATTAGGACAATGAAAATACAATGAAATGGGTTGTTATTTCATAATAGTGTATCTTCTAAACAGCCTTATGCGTTTGATTTCAATATGCACATAACCTTTATAATTAGTGGAAAAACAAGTGAACTTTTATAACAACTCACCTTCCTCTGTCTGGAACCGCACAACTGCTCTTTGTCCATTTGAGACTTCAACTAGACAATCCCCACCGTTGGACTTTTTACTCTGGAAATATTTTATCAACTTGTTTTGTACTTTGGGGACATCAGTGTTTCCTAGCTCCACAAGCAGAGAGAATGAGTATGCTTCTGCCATTGCTGCTGGCCACCAAAGAAGGAACAAATCTGTAGGCTGCTGTAGATATAGATCGCGTGTTCTTTCTGGTTTCACTTTTACTTATGTTTTAATGAAATAAATATATTATTTGACAATGAAACATTTTATTGCAGCAACATAACATACAGTAGATTACAAAGAAATAGATTACAGAAATTATTCCTTAAAGTCGATGAAAAAACAACAAATAATGGCTGTGTAGTAAATCCTTTATTTTCAGGAATGCACATGTACTGTAATTGTGTGTGTGTGTGTAAAAAAATAGAGCACAATCTCCAAATAAAATGATACTTGGTGACAAAACTGCTGCAACAGAATTCGTCAACAGAATGACGTTTTAATTTCGCTATGTGGTGCCATATCTTAGCTGTCAGTCAAACTATCCAAAAGTGAAACTAAAACTTAAATGTAGGCATTCATTTCGAATGGTTAGGGATAGGATTAAAGGGATAGTTTAGGCATTAATTCAGAGTGGTTAACTTAAGGGTTAAGGTTTGGGAAAGGCTTAAAACAAAAAACAGTATCTAACACTAATTTATTTATATTAGAGAAATATACACTACCGGTCAAAGGTTTTAGAACACCTACTCATTCAAGGGTTTTTCTTTATTTGTACTATTTTCTACATTGTAGAATAATAGTGAATACATCAAAACTATGAAATAACACATACGGAATCATGTAGTAACCAAAAAAGTGTTAAACAAATCCAAATATATTTTATATTTAAGATTCTTCAAATAGCCACCCTTTGCCTTGATGACAGCTTTGCACACTCTTGGCATTCTCTCAACCAGCTTCACGAGGTAGTCACCTGGAATGCATTTCAATTAACAGGTGTGCCTTCTTAAAAGTTAATTTGTGGAATTTATTTCCTTCTTAATGCGTTTGAGCCAATCAGTTGTGTTGTGACAAGGTAGGGGGGTATACAGAAGATAGCCCTATTTGGTAAAAGACCAAGTCCTTATTATGGCAAGAACAACTCAAATAAGCAAAGAGAAACGACAGTCCATCATTACTTTAAGACATGAAGGTCAGTCAATACGGAACATTTCAAGAACTTTGAGCGTTTCTTCAAGTGCAGTCGCAAAAACCATCAAGCGCTATGATGAAACTGGCTCTCATCAGGACCGCCACAGGAATGGAAGACCCAGAGTTACCGCTGCTGCAGAGGATAAGTTAATTAGAATTACCAGCCTCAGAAATTGCAGCCCAAATAAATGCTTCATAGAGTTCAAGTCACAGACACATCTCAACATCAACTGTTCAGAGGGGACTGTATGAATCAGGCCTTCATGGTCGAATTGCTGCAAATAAACCAGTACTAAAGGACACCAATAAGAAGAAGAGACTTGCTTGGGCCAAGAAACACGAGCAATGGACATTAGACCGGTGGAAATTTGTCCATTGGTCTGGAGTCCAAATTTGACATTTTTGGTTCCAACCGCTGAGTCTTTGTGAAACGCATGTGTGGGTGAACAGATGATCTCCGCATGTGTATTTCCCACTGTAAAGCATGGAGGAGGAGTTGTTATGGTGTGGGGGTGCTTTGCTGGTGATACTGTCTGTGATTTATTTAGAATTCAAGGCACACTTAACCAGCATGGCTACCACAGCATTCTGCAGCGATACGCCATCCCATCTGGTTTGGGCTTAGTGGGACTATCATTTGTTTTTCAACAGGACAATGATCCAACACACCTCCAGGCTGTGTAAGGGCTATTTGACCAAGAAGGAGAGTGATGGAGTACTGCATCAGATGTCCTGGCCTCCACAATCCCCCAACCTCAACCCAATTGAGATGGTTTGGGATGAGTCGGACGGCAGAGTGAAGGAAAAGCAGTCAACAAGTGCTCAGCAAATGTGGAAACTCCTTCAACACTTTTGGAAAAGCATTCCAGGTGAAGCTGGTTTAGAGAATGCCAAGAGTGTGCATATCTGTCATCAAGGCAAAGGGTGGCTATTTGAAGAATCTCAAATATAAAATATATTTGGATTTGTTTAACACTTTTTTGGTTACTACATTATTCCATATGTGTTATTTCACAGTTTTGATGTCTTCACTATTATTCTACAATGTAGAAAATAGTACAAATAAAGAAAAACCCTGGAATGAGTAGGTGTTTTAAAACTTTTGACTGGTACTGTATACCTGATGTGAAGTTTATGCTCATCATTCATCTTCTCCCTCAGTGCTGCTCCAATGAATTTGGGGGGTATATCTGGAAACTTGTTTTGCACAGTTTCTACAAATCCAAATCGGGTCAAAGTAAAACATTTTATGAGTTAATAAATGGGTTTTGCCACTGGAAATAACTTTGTAGTGCTGCATTAGTATCTAAATGTTTCCCTTACCAATTATCAGTTTGACTTTTCCCTCATCAAGGGCCGGCTTTGCTGAAGTCCCTTTATTGGCATTTCCATTTTTTCCAGATAATCCATGGGTAGCAATCACCTCCCACTCTCCCAAACACAGCCACAGCCAGGTCTTTAACCATGGCTGTGTTGGAGGTGCCAACTCTACCGCAGGCCTGCAGCGTGGTAGTACTTATGCCCAAAGGGGTAATCCCCTCTGCCGATGGTCCTGGCTGTATAAATGGTAACATAATCATACACTAATATCTTATCACTGTCCATTGTTAAAAGATGACAAATACACTTTTTGAATGGCTAATTAAGCACTTACCTTTGGGGCTGGTGGTTGGGCAGTGACCTGAGGGGCTGGTGGTTGGGCAGTGACCTGAGGGGCTGGTGGTTGGGCAGTGACCTGAGGGGCTGGTGGTTGGGCAGTGACCTGAGGGGCTGGTGGTTGGGCAGTGACCTGAGGGGCTGGTGGTTGGGCAGTGACCTGAGAGGCTGGTGATTGGGCAGTGACCTGAGGGGCTGGTGGTTGGGCAGTGACCCGAGAGGCTGGAGGCTGGGGGACAGCTTCAAGTTTTAGAAGCAAGGCTATTCATGAGATTGAAAAACAGAAACAAATAAACCTGTTTTCAATTCAATCATTTGAAAAGAGTGAGAAACAGACAGAAGAGAGAGACATTCAGGTGATTCCTTAATAACAGTACAAACATGCCTATAGCAATACATACCTCTCTGCAGAGACATGTTCAGGGTTGTCAGTTTCTGGTATTGGAACTTCTTTTTTTAAGAGCCTTCATCTCCTCTTCCTCCTCTTCCTCAGCCTTATTTTTCCTTTCTGTGATATTCTCCATAAGGAGAAGATCCTTTGTCCTGTCAGCAACTAAATCAGTTCAAAGTTTAATGTGAGAAAATAGGAGCTCCTAGAAATTGAGAGAGCAATTGAATGATTAACTTTAAGGATCTGCACAAGAATAAAAACGTTTGTCTTCTTTGCCGGATTGGTTTGGGTTCTGGCAAACTGAGGTGTGCTGGGGGGAGTGTATGGGCGCTTGGTCTGCGTTTGGCTTTTGCTTTTGGGTTCTTCGTCCTTCCTTTGACTCTAGGTGCCTCAAGTTTGAGTTATTTCCTCATTAATTTGTCTTTGTGCTCTATAAGTGTGACTTGATAGACAGCAACAATTAGACAAACATTACCTAAGCATGGCAATAATAAAGAGACACCAGTTTAACATATCGAAACCTACCACTTGTTTCAATCTCTTTGGCAGGAGAACTCTCGTCCTCCCACACAACATCCACTATTTCCCCCAGGTGGAACTCCTCTATGAGTATTTTTTTTGCGAGGTACAATATAACATTTGGGTGTCTCCTCCTGCCACTCTATTAGCACCCACTCATCTGTAGGTTAAACATGGAGAAATCATTACAATGGGGTCATTGTCAGTAGGGATATGCCTTAGACTAGGCAGCTACGTTACCGTTATAGCTAGCTTTGTAAACTCCTTTAGTCTGTTATTATATTTTTCAATTTAGGGGGTAGATCAGCTTTAATATTGCAGATATATTGTAGCTTCCATCAATGTAATTGTCTTCATCATTTCCAATACCCCATATATATGTTTTTGAATATATATATATACACATACATACATACATACATGAGGTCGAAGGAATTGTCCGTAGAGCTCAGAGACAGGATTGTGTCGAGGCACAGATCTGGGGAAGGATACAAAAACAATTCTGCAACATTGAAGGTCCCCAAGAACACAATGGCCTCCATCATTCTTAAATGGAAGAAGTTAGGAACCATCAAGACTCTTCCTAGAGCTGGCGGCTCGCCCAAACTGAGCAGGAGGAGGAGAAGGGCCTTGGTCAGGGAGGTGACCAAGAGCCCGATGGTCACTCTGACAGAGCTCTAGAGTTCCTCTGTGGAGATGGGAGAACCTTCCAGAAGGACATCCATCTCTGCAGAACTCCACCAATCAGGCCTTTATGGTAGAGTGGCCAGATGGAAGCCACTCCTCAGTAAGGCACATGACAGCCCGCTTGAAGTTTGCCTAAAGGCACCTAAATACTCTCAGACCATGAGAAACAAGATTCTCTGGTCTGATGAAACCAAGATTGAACTCTTTGGCCTGAATACCAAGCGTCACATCTGGAGGAAACCTGACACCATCCCTACGGTGAAGCATGGAGGTGGCAGCATCATGCTGTGGGGATATCTTTCAGCGACAGGACTGGGAGACTAGTAAGGATCGAGGGAAAGATGAACAGAGCAAAGTACAGAGAGATCCTTGATGAAATCCTGCTCCAGAGCGCTCATGACCTCAGATTGGGGCGAAGGTTCACCTTCCAACAAGACAACAACCCTAAGCACACAGATAAGACAACACAGGAGTGGCTTCGAGACAAGTCTCTGAATGTCCTTGAGTGGCCCAGCCAGATCCCAGACTTGAACCCGATCGAACATCTCTGGAGAGACCTGAAAATAGCTGTGCAGCTACGCTCCCCATCCAACCTGACAGCGCTTGAGAGGATCTGCAGAGAAGAATGGGAGAAACTCCCCAAATACAGGTTTGCCAAGCTTGTAGCGTCATACCCAAGAAGACTCGAGGCTGTAATCAATGCTAAAGGTGCTTCAACAAAGTACTGAGTAAAGGGTCTGAATACTTATGTAAATGTGAAATTTCCGTTTTTTTAATTTGCAAAGAAATCTACAAACTGTTTTTGCTTTGTCATTATGGGGTATTGTGTGTAGATTGATGAGGGAAAAATACTATTTAATCAATTTTAGAATAAGGCTGTAACGTAACTAAATGTGGAAATGTCAAGGGATCTGAATACTTTCTGGTGGCTGGAGTCTTTGACAATAATCTCAAGGCTTCTCCTGACTGATAAGAAGACTGTGACATGTGTGGAGGAGTACCAAAGTTTCCGGACTCGGGCTGAGACGATAACATCACCTGCCTAGCCACAGAGATTCATTTTACATCCTAGTCTCTGGGGGTAGGGGTGTAACTCTGGTTTTGACTGATTTCATGTCAACGCTAATACAGCCAAAAATGTGCTAGCTAGCTAACCAACAACTGTAACAATGTATTTGAGAGACAACAAGTGCTCATTGTGCACATTTATTTATGTTTCCAATAAACATTGGAGACTAAATATAGCTTACATGTTGTCAACAATCTAAGCCAACCCCATCTATTTTACCCCATAGTTGTGCATGCGTCGGTTTTGTTGCTAAACAACCAACCCGTCTATACGACAAGGCAAAGACCATGGTTTATGACCGACTTTGCAAGAATTGCGTTCTCTGAAAACAGCCAAAGGTGATTACTTTCTTCAAGTGATCTTTCACAAAACCTGATGACTTACTGTTCAAGTGGAAACACTGAGGGCTGGTTTCCCAGATAGAGATTAGTTTTATTTGTCACGTGCACAAGTACAGTGAAATGCCCTTCCCAACATCAAACCCAATCAAATAAAGGTTTATTGGTAGCATTCACAGATTTTCAGATGTTATCGCAGGTGCAGTGGAATGTTTGTGTTTCTAGCACCAACAGTGCAGTAATACCTAGTAATAATAAAAAGAAACATTCAACACAATACACACTATACTATGAAACAAAGATAAATTATATAAAGAATGATAGTAAAAAGCTTTGGAGCACCTTAAATGACATTTTTGTCAAAAAGGCAAACTCAGCTCCATCATTCATTGAATCAGATAAAATAAAATAAAAATGTATTGGTCACATACACATATTTAGCAGATGTTATTACGGGTGTAGCGAAATGCTGAATCAGATGGCTCATTCATCACAAAACCCACTGATATTGTCAATTACTTTAATGATTTTTTCATTGGCAAGATTAGCAAACTTAGGTATTACGTGCCAGCAATAAAAGTTGACACTACACATCCAAGTATGACTGATCAAATTATGAAAGACAAGCATTGTTATTTTGAATTCCATAAAGTGAGTGTAGTGAAAATATTATTATTGTCTATCAACAATGACAAGCCACCGGGGTCTGGTAACTTGGATGGGAAATTACTGAGGATAATAGCGGACAATATTGCCACTCCTATTTGCCATCTCTTCAATCTAAGCCTACTAGAAAGTAAGTGCCCTCAGGCCTGGAGGGAAGCAAAAGTAATTCCGCTTCCCAAGAATAGTAAAGCCCCCTTTACTGGCTCAAATAGCCGACCAATCAGCCTGCTAACAACCCTTAGTAAACTTTTGGAAAAAATGGTGTTTGACCAGATACAATGCTATTTTACTGTAAACAAATTGACAACAGACTTTCAGCACGCTTATAGGGAAGGACATTCAACAAGCACGGCACTTACACAAATGACTGATGATTGGCTGAGAGAAATGTATGATCAAAAGATTGTGGTAGTCTACTGATGGAAAAACGTATGCGTTATGTCTTTACACCCCCTGCT
Organism: Coregonus clupeaformis; assembly: GCF_020615455.1. Classification (NCBI taxonomy): domain Eukaryota; kingdom Metazoa; phylum Chordata; class Actinopteri; order Salmoniformes; family Salmonidae; genus Coregonus; species Coregonus clupeaformis. The sequence goes on along the minus strand of NW_025537932.1, from coordinate 95 downwards.
ATATTGTGGATAAAGAGTTACCTGTGTAACATAACACAGAGGATGTTCTTTAATGGGAGCCTCTCCAACATAATCCAGGTAGAATCAAGAATTCC
>NW_025537931.1:0-25466 GCF_020615455.1 Coregonus clupeaformis | reverse complement strand
ATACAGTGGGGGAAAAAAGTATTTAGTCAGCCACCAATTGTAAAAAGTTCTCCCACTTAAAAAGATGAGAGAGGCCTGTACCTTCATCATAGGTACACGCTAACCATGACAGACAAATTGAGAAAAACTATGAGTAATCCCATTGTAGGATTTTTAATGAATTTATTTGCAAATTATGGTGGAAAATATATTTGGTCACCTACAAACAAGTAAGATTTCTGCCTCACAGACCTGTAACTTCTTCTTTAAGAGGCTCCTCTGTCTCCACACTACTCTGTATTAATGGCACCTGTTTGAACTCTGTTATCAGTATAAAAGACACCTGTCCACAACCTCAAACAGTCACACTCCAACTTCACAATGGCTAAGACCAAAGAGAGCTGTCAAAGGACACCAGAAACAAAATTGTAGACCTATGGCCCAGGCTGGGGAAGACTGAATCTGCAACAGGAGTAAGCAGCTTGGTTTGAAGAAATCAACTGTGGAGCAATTATTAGGAAATGAAGACATATGCACCACTGATAATCTCCCCTCTCGATCTGGGGCTCCATGGCGATCTCACCCCGTGGGGGTCAGCCGGATCACAAGAACGGGTGAGCAAAATCCCAGAACCACACGGGACCGAGGAATGACCTGCTGAGAGCTGGGACCAAAGTAACAAAGCCAACTATCAGTAACACACTACCGCCAGGGACTCAAATCAGAAAGCAAGACGTGTCCCCCTGCTTAAGCCAGTACATGTCCAGCTCCGTCTGAAGTGCATTTGGATGATCTCAGAAGAGGATTGGGAGAATGTCATATGGTCAGATGAAACCAAAATATAACTTTTGGTAAAAACTCAACTCATGTTTGGAGTGACAAAGAATGCTGAGTTGCATCCAAGAACACCATACCTACTGTGAAGCATGGGGTTGGAAACATCATGCTTTGGGGCTGTTTTTTCTGCAAAGGGACCAGGACGAATGATCCGTGTAAAGGAAAGAATGAATGGGGCCATGTATCGTGAGATTTTGAGTAGAAACCTCCTTCCATCAGCAAGGGCATGGAAGATGAAACGGCTGGTCTTTCAGCATGACAATGATCCCAAACACACCGCCCGCAACGAAGGAGTGGCTTAAGAAGCATTTCTCAAGGTCCTGGAGTGGTTTCTTAGCTAGTCTCCAGATCTCAACTCTACAGAAATCTTTTTTTGGAGGGAGTTGAAAGTCTGTGTTACCTGTGCCGACAGCCCCAAAACATCACTGCTCTAGAGGAGATCTGCATGGAGGAATGGGCCAAAATACCAGCAACAGTGTGTGAAAACCTGGTGAAGACTTACAGAAAACCGTTTGACCTGTGTCATTGCCAACAAAGGGTATATACCGAAAAGATGAGAAACTTTGTTATTGACCAAATACTTATTTTCCAATTATCATATGCCAATAAATTCATTAAAAATCCTACAATGTGATTTTCTGATTTTTTTCTAATTTTGTCTGTCATAGCTGACGGAAAATTTTATGATGAAAATTACAGGCCTCTCTCATCTTTTTAAGTGGGAGAACTTGCACAATTGGTGGCTGACTAAATACTTTTTTTTCCCCACTGTATACATGATCAACTACAAATCTTAGAATCAGCTATTAAATATTAACAGATCCCACTGGATTCTCCCAATTATATTGAATGAACCACAGGACAAAATACAAAAACCCTCCGCAACCCAAAAGGCATGGTGTTGATGGTCCCCAAATTAAATGATAAAACATACAGACCACAAATCTGACCATTAATTCTTAAACTCTTTAAGATCATCTTCAGCTCTGGCATCTTCCCCAATATTTGGAACCGAGGACAGACCACCCCAAATCCACAAAAGTGGAAGACAACCTAACATTTCCTCAGTGAAAACAATGTCCTGAGCAAAGGTCAAATTGGGCCTACCAAAAATACCGTGAGAGACTATCGCATACACCCTGCACACCCTTATTGACAAACAAACAAAACAAAAGCAAAGTCTTCTTATTAAGCAAAGTCTTCTTATGCTTAGTTGATTTCTGCTATACAAAATTGATGAGCGAGTACAGGAAAACATATGACAATATAAAAGCAATGTACACAAACAACAAGTAAATGAAGTTAATATTGGCAATAAACACACACATTTCTTTTCCTCAGGGATGCAGCTTGAAACTCCACCCTCCCACCATATATAAAATTAATTACAGTACCATGAAAAGTCTTGTAGCACCCAGCTTCACTCTACTGGACTCGAAGAAATCAAATGTCTACTGTTTGCAGATGATCTGGTGCTTCTGTCCCCAACCAATGAGTGGCCTGCCAGCAGCACCTAGATCTTCTGCAGACACAGATCTTGTCAGGTTTGGACCGATAGTGAATCTCTGTATAAGAAAAAAATAATGGTGGAACTTAAAAAAGGTCCAGATGTCAGGACCACAAATACAAATTCCATCTAGACACTGCCCAAACATCAGCGCTCACAGGCAACTTCACAAAGCTGCAAGTCCATCTGAGAGACAAGCGCAAGAAGGGCATTCTATGCCATCAAAAGGAACATAAAATTCGACATACCAATTAGGATCTGGCTAAAAATACTTGAATCAGTTATAGAACCCATTGCCTGTCTCTTTATGATTGCGGGAGGTCTGGGGTCCGCTCACCAACCAAGAATTCACAAAAATGGACACACCAAATTGAGACTTGCATGCAGAATTCTATAAATATCCTCTGTCACAACAAAAATACACCCAAATAATGTATGGAGAGCAGAATTAGGCCGATACCCGCTAATTATCAAAATCAAGAAAAAAGAGCCCATTGGGTGAAATCTTATAATTCACTTTTAAAAGGAAGCTGACTCCCAAACCTTCCATAACAAAGCCATCACCCACAGAGAGATTAACTTGGAGAATAGTCCCTTAGGCTTCGTCCTGGGTCTCTGTTTCAAACACAAACAGACCCCACAGAGCCTCAGGACAACAACACAATTTGACCCAACCAAATCATGAGAAAACAAAAGAGAATTACTTGACACATTTGGAAAGAATTAACAAAAAAACAGAGCAAACTAGAATGCTATTCTGGTCCTAAACAGATGAATCACACAGTAAGGCAGAATACCTTGACCACTGTGACTGACCCAAACTTACAGCTTTGACTATGTACAGATCTCAGTGAGCATAGCCTTTGTTATTGAGAAAGGCCCCCGTAGGCAGACCTAGCTCAAAGAGAAGACAGGCTATGCAGCACACTGCCCACAAAAATGAGGAGAACTGAGCTGGCAATTCCTAACCTCCTGCCATGACCATTAGAGACACATATTTCCAGATTATACAGACCCACAAAGAAACTTAAAAACAAACCCAATTTTGATAAATCCCTATCTACTGGGTGAAAAACCGTGGTGCCATCACAGTAGCAATATTTGTGTGACCTGTTGCCACAAGAAAATGGTACAACCATGAAGAACAAACACCATTGCAAATACAACCCATTTTATGTTTATTTATTTGGTACATTTGTTACAAATAACACTGTATATATATATACTATGACATTTGAAATGTCTATTCTTTTGGAACTTGAGTGTAATGTTTACTGTTAATTTTTTATTGTTTATTTACTTTAGTTTACTATCTACTTGTTAAATATGTGTCTCATGCCAATAAAGCCCTTTAAATTGAAAAATGTAACTGAATTGAGAGAGAGAGAGAGAGCGAGAGAGAAAGAGAGAGAGAGAGAGAGAGAGAGAGAGAGAGAGAGAGAGAGAGAGAGAGAGAGAGAGAGATAGAAAGAAATGCTGGGATCTGTCTGTGGCAGAAGGGACGCCCCTGGAGAGGGGGTTGGGAAGGGAGGGCTGGGTCTTCTCTCCTGTCCCTCTGGCTCATCATAGGTAGAGAGGCTGGAGGTGGAGATCAGAGATGGAGAGGGACTGTCTCGCACACTGTAGAAGTCTGGACGAGGGAGGAGAGAGGGGAGGAGAGGAGAGGAGAAGAAAGGAGAGGAAAGGAAAATGAAAGGAGAGCGAGGGAGAGGGAGAGGAAAGGAGAAGAGAGAGGAATTATTGTTTCAGGATTCCCTCTGAGTGCTTCACAGGATGACACCCAAGAGCTGTGACATCAATGACCTTTGAACTGTGTGGGATGTAAACCCCACTCTGCGGGAGGGATGCCGTTCGGTTCTTCACCATGGTAACTGCATACTTATCCTGAAGCTTCTGTAGTTTTAATTTTAAAAAATACAAAAAGGGAGTCTAGTAGGACACCAGATAATTAAACATTCCAACTAGATCTCTTCGCCCAACAGCAAAAATGAGTAGTAGATGTGTCACTGGACCCAGTTTACCATTAACACACCCTTAATGTTTATGTAAGTGATTGTAGGGAGAGGTACACACACACACACACACACACACACACATACACACAGGCTGAAACTCACCTTTAGACACGGGGAGCAGAGTCCTTACAACCCTGTGGACCATGACTGTACAACCGGTGGGAGAGAGGGATAGGTCCATAAATAGAGATATCAAACCAACCAGAATGGGAAATAGAATAGCTACATGAATGAATGAATTGGAATTAATGATATTCCAAAATGTGGATCTTTTGCAATTGCAAATTATTTGGTCTCTATGAATGCAAAGAAAGCCTATGATACATATACACTTTATTTATCTTGAGATATGCATTGCCACATTTTGCAATAAAGATCTGATCTATTTTTATTCTCTGTGACAGAGTTGCAGAGATCACTGAGAGATATCTTGTATGTTTATAGCATTCGACACATTGATTGGGATTGTTTTGACTGGAGATACATTACTAAAAACTCAACTGTGACTGCTGATTACTTACTGGAGCAGTGCAGAAGGTCCTTGCCAGTAGTAGGTTTGTCACAGACCAGACAGACGGTGGGACCAAGCACAGGAACCCGTGGAGAAACGATGTCCATTCTGCTGTTTGATTTCCTTTTCCTGCTCCCTTCTTTTTTTTTTTCCTTCTTTTTCTCCTTCTCCTTCCCCTTCCCCTTGTTGAACCAGGATAGATTCACAGGGGTGAACATCAGGAGTCACAAGTGGATAGGCTAGTTAACACACACAACCATATATTATACTGTAACCACATCCAAAACCCTTTCAGACACTACCTGTCAAAGCATTAGAAACATTTAATTGTAACTCTGTAACACCACTAAGCATTGGATTACACTCAGCTAGCCTTAAGCACTACCAGTCAGGTTAACAGATATCACGGTTCAGCTAGGGCCTAGCAAGCAGCCAGAAATAGCCACACATGCACACTGGACTCAATTGGAATGGGTTTAAATGTAACGATCCGAGCTCTTATTTCAGCCCATTTTAAAGTCCACTGTGACGGAAATGTAGGGGGTTTCCACATGCTGGATCCACCACCAAAGGGTTGATGATTGGAAAGGAAAGAAGCTACAGTTTTTTTAATGGTGTTTTGGGTCGAAGTTATTTCCCCAAACACTTCCAGCTCTTTTGTAATCATGTGAAGAACAGACCCTGAGGTGAATACTAAGGAGAAGGGGTTGGGATGATTACAATAATAATATTATAATAATACATGGTATTTATATACACTTCAAGGATGAAAAGCCTATTGATAATTTGGCTTTTGTATCAGATAATTGGGTGATAATAGCAGCATGATAACTGACAGCCAATGGTATCAGTTTTCAGACTTCCTGGGTGTGTATGCAGTCCTTATAGCTGTAGATTATATATAGGTCAGACTGGAGGTGTAGATTACATGTGACTCCAGTCAGTGTGTGTAGCATTATCTGTCAGGCCTATATGGTATCTCACCTTGTTCTTCTTTAGCAGTGGTGGATATCCTGCTCTTGGAGGAAGCTGGAAGGCCAATGCGAATCACTTTGTATTTCTCTGACTCCACCTTGGAGGGATGCTCACTGTCCCACTCCCCTCCTCTTCAACTTCTGTTCAGGCTTAATTGGGTTAGCATCATATCATAGACTTATAAGGTTAGAAAAAGTCAAATCTCATCAAATGTGACTTTCCATAAGTTGGGTTTTATAAACTGTATCCATACTTAGAGTCCTATTTGCTGATCTATCTTTTTTTCTGCCTGGTGATTTTTGCTGACCAACAGCAAATTAACGATTACTTATAGTCAGCTACTAATAGTAGTACCTAATTGTCACTTTCCATCAACAAGGAAACAAAAAAAGGTGGAAAACACAGCATACAACTTATGAAAGCATACTAGTAACACTAATAATACTAATAATACTAGTAATACTAGTAATATAAATAATATTGATAATACTAATAATAGTGATAATACTACTACCACCATACTACCACTAATAATACTAATAATAATAATAATAATAATAATAATAATACTAGTACCACACACACCATTAATAATAATAGCACTAATAATAATACTAGCAATACTAAGTAATACTAATAATACCAGTAAACATGGTATTTTGGTTAGTAGGTCAATCGTCAGTGGCTGTCATACCCAGGCTGGATCAAAATACAGCTTGAACACATGCAACACAAAGCCATAGATGTTTACTACAGAATCAAGACAAAAACAAAACAAAAAGTCAGGTCCAATAGAATCCTCTGTGTGATTCCAGATAATGGGAGGATAGACCACTTAACCCTGAGAGTGTCAGAGTTCAGTGAAAGATCACTGTGAGTAAGAATGGGTTACAAAGTAGCAGTTAGAGACATGTGCAGCATATGTGCGCTAATCAAACATGGTTAATCCATTGACTTCAACAACATACAAGTGTAACTCTGGAAGGTTATTGGTGATGCCATGCTAGGCAGAGTGCATTGTGGGCACAAATGTAGAGAGTTAGATGTCGGGATGTACAGAGGGGGACCTCTAGGTTAAAAGGGTTGGCATGAAGATGTTAGACTGAGGCTGGAGCTAGGGGGCTAGTGTAGGGGAGTTACTGTAGGGTTAGTGGCCAGAAGTCCGGCTAGATGAGGAGCTACTGTAGGGCTAGGTGGCTAGAGGTCTGTCTTCCAGATCAGGGAAGCTATAGAAGGGATAGCGGCTAGAAGTCTGGCTTCCAGACCAGGGGAGTTACTTAGGGTTAGTGGCTAGAAGTCTGGCTTCCAGATCAGGGGAGTTATGTAGGGTATGGAAGTTGGCCTCCAGATCAGGGGAGTTACTGTAGGCCTAGGTGGCTAGAGGTCTGGGGCTTCCAGGGATCAGGGAGCCACGTAGAGGGCTAGTGGCTAGGAGGTTGGCTCAGATCAGGGAGTTACTGTAGGTAGTGGCTAGGGAAGTCTGGTTAGATCAGGGACTTACTGTAGGGCTAGTGACCGGAAGTCTGGCTTCCAGGGATCAGGGGGAGTTACTGTAGGTTAGTGGCCAGGAAGTCTGGCTCCAGATCAGGGGAGTTACTGTAGGGTTAGAGGCTAGGTCTGGCTTCCAGATCAGGGTGAGCTACTGTAGGGCTAGTGGCTAGAGAGTCTGGCTTCCAGATCAGGCGAGCTACTGAGGGTTAGTGGCTGGAAGTCTGGAAGCTTCCAGATCAGGTGGGAAAGTTACCACAGGGTTAGGTGGCCAGAGGTCTGAGCTTCCAGATCAGGGGAGTTATGGGATTAGTGGCTAGAGGTCTGGTTCCAGATCGGAGTTACTGTAGGGCTAGTGAAAGCTAGAGGTCTGTCTTCCAGATTGTGGGGTTATTGTAGGGTTAGTGGCTAGAAGTCTGGCTTCAGATCAGGGAAGTTACTGTAGGGTTAGTGGCTAGGAGGTCTGCTTCCAGATCAGGGGACTTACTGTAGGATTAGTGGCTAGAGGCCTGGCTCCAGATAAGGGGAGTTACTGTAGGGCAGTGGGCTAGAGTGTCTGGCTTTCGGATCAGGTGAAGCTACTGTAGGGAAGCTAGGGGTGGTTAGAGGTCTGGCTTTCAGATAGGGGGGAGTTACTGTATGGGTTAGTGGTTAGAGATCTGGCTTCTAGATCAGGGAGTTACTGTAGGTTAGTGGCCAGAAGTCTGGCTTCCAGATCAGGGGAGTTACTGTAGGTTAGTGGCTAGAGGTCTGGCTTCCAGATCAGGGAGCTACTGTAGGATTGGGCCGAGGTCTGGCTTCTAGATCAGACTATACGGGTAGTGGCAGAGTTGGCTCAGATCAGGGGAGTTACTTGTAGGGCTAGTGGCTAGAGGCCTGGGCTTCCAGATCAGGGAGCTACTGGAGGGTTAGTGGCTAGAAGTCTGGCTTCCAGATCAGGGGAGTTACTGCAGGATTAGTGGCTAGAGGTCTGGCCTCAGATCAGGGAGTTACTGTAGGGCTAGTGGCCAGAGGTCTGGCTTCCAGAGGCGCTTGTGAAGGGTTAGTGGCTAGAAGTCTGGCTTCCGATCAGGGGAGTTACTGTAGGGTTAGTGGCTAGAGGTCTGGCCTAAGATCAGGGAGCTACTGAAGGGTTAGTGGCTAGGAAGTCTGGGCTTCCGAGATCAGGGGAGTTACTGTAGGGTTAGTGGCTAGGGAAGTCTGGCTTCCAGATCAGGGAGTTACTGTAGGGCTAGTGGCTAGGGAAGTCTGGCTTCCAAATCAGGGGAGCTACTGTAGGGCTAGTGGCTGTAGTCTGGCTTCCAGATCAGGGAGTTACTGTAGGGCTAGTGGCTAGGAGGTCTGGCTTCCAAATCAGGAGTTACTGTAGGGCTAGTGGCTCGAAGTCTGGCTTCCAGATCAGGGAGCTACTGTAGGGTTAGTGGCTAGAAGTCTGGCTTCCAGATCAGGGGAGTTACTGTAGGGTTAGTGGCTAGAAGTCTGGCTTCACCTCAGATCAGGGGAGTTACTGTAGGGCTAGGGGTGGCTAGAGGTCTGGGTTCAGATCAGGTGAGTTATGTGGGGATAGGAGAAGTTGGCCTGTGACAGATCGGTGAGTTACTATAGGGTTAGTGGCTGGAGGTCTGGCTTCCAGATCAGGGAGTTACTGTAGGGATTAGTGGCTAGAGGTCTGGCTTCCAGATCAGGGAGTTACCGTAGGGCTAGTGGCTAGAGGTCTGTCTTCCCAGATCAGGGGAGTATTGTAGGGTTAGTGGCTAGAAGTCTGGCTTCTAGATCAGGGGAGCTACGTAGGGTTAGTGGCTAGTAAGAGGTCTGGCTTCAGAAGGGGACTTACTGTAGGATTAGTGGCTAGAGACAGTCTGGCTTCCAGATAAGGGGAGTTACTGTGGGGCTAGTGGCTAGAGGTCTGGCTTTCTGGGACGGTGAGTTATGTGAGGGGCTAGTGGTTAGAGGTTGGCTTTCAGATCAGGGAAGTTACTGCATGGGTTGGTGGCTAGAGATCTGGCTTCCAGATCAGGGAGCTACTGGTAGGGTTAGTGGCTAAAGTCTGGCTTCCCAGATAGGGAGTTACTGTATGGTTAGTGGCTAGGGAGGTCTGGCTTCCAGATCAGGGGAGTTACTGTAGGATTAGGGGGCTAGGGAGGTCTGGCTTCAGATCAGGGAGCGCAGAGAGATAGTGGCTAGAAGTCTGGCTTCCAGATCGGGGGAGTTACCGTAGGGCTAGTGGCCAGAGGTCTGGCTTCCAGATCAGGAGAGTTACTGTAGGGAGTGGCTAGAAGTCTGGCTTCCAGATCAGGGCAAGCTACTGCAGGGAATAGTGGCTAGTAGTCTGGCTTCTAGACTCAGGGGAGTTACTGTAGGGCTAGTGGCCAGAGAGTCTGGCTTCCAGATCAGGGGAGCACGGAGGGTTAGAAGTGGCTAGAAGTCTGGCTGATCAGGGAGATACTGTAGGGTTAGGTGGCTAGAGGTTCCGCTTCCGGATCAGGGAGCTACTGTAGGATTAATGGCTAGAGGCTCTGGCTTCCCAGATCAGGGAGCTACTGTAGGGCTAGAGGTTAGAGGTCCGCCAGATCAGGGAGTTACTGGTAGGATTAGTGGCTAGAGGTCTGGCTTCCAGATCAGGAGTTACTGTAGGGCTATGGCCAGGAGGTCTGTCTTCCAGATCAGGGAGTTGCCGGAGGGCTAGGGTGGCTAGAGGTCTGGGCTTCCTAGATCAGGGGAGCTACTGTAGGGTAAGTGGACAGAGGGCTGGCTCAGATGAGGGAGTTAAACTGTAGGATTAGTGGCTGGACGCCCGGCTTCCAGATCAGGGAGCTGGCTGCAGAGCTAGTGGCCAGAGGTCCGCCTCCAGATCAGGGAGCTACTGTAGGGTTAGAGGCTAGAGGGCTGGGTCTCTGGGATCAGGAGAAAGCTTACTGTAGGGTTAGTGGCCAGAGGTTGCCTCAGATCACGGAGTTATAGGTTAGCGGCCAGAGGTCTCGCCCAGATCAGGGAGTTACTGTAGGGTTGGTGGCTAGAGAGGGCTGGCATTGCGGATAGGGGAGCTGTAGTAGGGTTAATGGCTAGAGGGTCAGCTTCCAGAGTGAAGCTCAGAGGTTAGGGGGCTAGGAGGTCTGGCTTTCCAGATCAGGGAGTGCAGTAGGTTAATGGCTAGAGGGTCGAAGCCTCGGAAGGTTATGTAGGGTTAGGGGCTAGAGGTTGGCTTCAGTCACTGGAGTTACTGTAGGAGAGGAGAGGGTTGATCAGGGAGCTACTATAGGTTAATGGCTAGAGGGTCGGGCCTCGAGATCAGGGGGTTACTGTAGGGTTAGTGGCTAGAGGGCTGGCTTCCAGATCAGGGGAGTTACTGTAGGGCTAGTGGCTAGAGGTCTGGCTTCCAGATCAGGGGAGTTACTGTAGGGCTAGTGGTTAGAGGTCTGGCTTCCAGATCAGGGGAGTTACTGTATGGTTAGTGGCTAGAGGGCTGGCTTCCAGATCAGGGGAGTTACTGTAGGATTAATGGCTAGAGGTCTGGCTTCCAGATCAGGGGAGTTACTGTAGGGTTAGTGGCTAGAGGGCTGGCTTCCAGATCAGGGGGAGCTACTGTATGGTTAGTGGCCAGAGGGCTGGCCTAGATAGAGAGTTACTGTAGGGTTAATGGCTAGAGGGCCAGGTTGCCAGATCAGGGGAGTTACTGTAGGGTTAATTGCTAGAGGGATCGGCATCCAGATCAGGGAAATTACTGTAGGGTTAGGGGCCAGGGAGGGGGTGGCTTCCAGATCAGGGGAGCTACTGTAGGGTTAATGGCCAGAGGGTCAGCTTCCAGATCAGGGAGTTACTGTAGGGTTAGGGGCCTAGAGGTCTGGCTTCCAGATTAGGGGAGCTACTGTAGGGGTAATGGCTAGAGGGTCAGCTTCCGGATCAGGGAGTTACTGTAGGGGTTAGGGGGCTAGAGGTCTGGCTTCAGATCAGGGAGCTACGGAAGGGTTAATGGCTAGAGGGTTAGCTTCCCAGATTGGGGAGTTACCGAGGATTAGTGGCTAGAGGGGCTGGCTTCAGATCAGGGAGTTACCGTATGGATAATGGCTAGAGGGTCAGCCCAGTCAGGGCAGTTACTGTAGGGTTAGGGGCTAGAGGTCTGGCTTCTAGATCAGGGGTTACTGTAGGGTTAATGGCTAGGTCATCTTCCAGATCAGGGGAGTTACTGTACTTAGGGGCTAGAGGGTCATCTTCCAGATCAGGGAGTTACTGTACGGTTAGGGGCTAGAGGGTCATCTTCCAGATCAGGGAGTTACTGTAGGGTTAATGGCTAGAGGGCCGGCTTCCAGATCAGGGGAGTTACTGTAGGGTTAACGGCTAGAGGGTCAGCCTCCAGATCAGGGGAGTTACTGTAGGGTTAGGGGCTGGGAGGTTATCTGCCCAGGAAGGAAGGGGGGCTGCCAGCCCAGAAGGGGGGCGATGCCCACGTACTCTTGAGGAACTGAGAGGGTGAGGTGTTGAAGGGACTCTGCCAGCCAACGCGCTCCTCGTCAGCCTGCAGACTGGGCACGCTACGGAACCTTAACTCCCTAGGGACGGACACACACACATTACACACACAGCTCTGATACATACAGTACATAAACACACACACACACTAACACGCACAAGCACACGCACACTCACACAGCTCTTACATACACAAACACACACATATGTCTGGTACACACCGACAGGCACAGGAAACATACTCTAGGGGGAGCTATAGAGCTGTGACTGACTGTGTGTGTTCAGGACATTTCAACAGATGAATGGAGGAAGAGGACAAAGGCAGTTGGCAAGGTTCCTGGACGCATCTCATCACAATGAAGGACATAGTGAACAGGAAGTAAAGAGGTTCCCTTTTCCTTGTCCGTCCCTCTTCTGTTGGAGCTATTCATTGAAAGGATACTATACAGTAAATCTTTCTACAGTCACTGTGTCACAAAGTTACAGTGCATTAGCCTATCTTCATCTGAGGACAGGCCCTGTATTTTAACATTTCTCTGGAAAAAATGTGCATTGACAACCAAACACTTTCTGAGCACAATGGGCTTACAGTTTAGTCTTACAAGAACATTTGGGTACTGATAAAGGGTGGCTTAAAGCTTTGTAATATATATGCGCCACCCACCACACACATGGTTAAAACAGCCCTGCATGCCTTGGCACTGTAACAGACAAGCCTGGAGTTAAACAAACAAAACAAGATGTTGATATAAAGAGAACCAGAACTCCACAACAGAGAGAGAGCCCTCGGTCGGCCCAGCAACCAAACCAAGTAGTCATTGTGAGGGCTGGAGAGCCTGGGAATTAAGGGGAAACTGTACGGAACTGTATGAAAATGTATGCACTCACTAACTGTAAGTCGCACTGGATAAGAGCGTCTGCTAAATTACTAAAATGTAAATGTAACTGTAAGAATGTCAAACACACTTTAGACAGACACATTAGGTCAGTGGATACATACCTTTTATCGAGAGGCTGCTCTGATAGACTGAATGCTCTCTGTTCTGTGGAGGACAAGACAGCTTATTTAAGATACTCTTTGAAGAGGTAGGGTTTCAGATGTTTTCCGCAGACGGGCAGGGACTCCGCTGTCCTAGCTTCAGGGGGAAGCTGGTTCCACCATTGGGGTCACAGGACAGAGAAGAGCTTGGACTGGGCTGAGTGGGACCACCTCTGGGCCAAGAGACCAGAGGTGGTAGAACGGAGTGCTCGGGTTGGGGTGTAGGGTTTGAGCATAGTCTAAGGTAGGGAGGGGCCTACTGCTTACTGTACCAGTCAAACTCCCATGACAAACCAAACAAGTGAAGAGAGACAGACTAGCTCAGATCAGGTCAATCCAGGTCATATAAGCTGCGCCTAAGCACAGGCAGTCCAACTCCGATCTTTTGCCACTAACTGGTCTTTTGACTAATAGACCGTGATCTTTTGACCATAATCGGGCAAAAGATCAGAATTGGAACTGCCTAACACAGGCATGGAAGGACAGACCAAAAGTACAAATACAGAACAAAGACTATCAATATAATCATGTTTTCAGAGAAAACACTGTCAACTGTATTCCAACGGGGTAATAAATGTTCTCAGTAATGGTTTCTCAATGGGAGGTTATTAACTGTATAAGAAGGTCCAACGGACACTAACCTGGGCTGAAGTCAGAGGTCGCGCGTGGCTAAGGTGTGAAGCGGGAGAAGCTGGGGGCAGCAGGCTGATCTTGGGGGAGGAGTAGGGAGTAGGAGCGGTGTCTGGATTATATCTGGAACAATACAACACCAGGTATCATCTGCTGTATAGCCGCTATAGCCCTAATACATCTGCTGTACATTGGCCCTAGTAGATTGTCCCTGATACATTGTACCTGGGACACAATTTGCCCTAATGCATTAGTCCCTATGTTATGGATTTACCAGTATTAGAACCCAAATGCAGACAAGTACACCAAGCCAGAGAAGGTTTAGCAGGTTTATTTAAAATGTTCACAGTCCAGGTTTCCAATAATAGGGAAGAGCAAGTCCAGGTTACAGGAGGGCAACGGATCCAGGTCAGGGAGCAGGTGTGGTACCGGGTAATGTCCTAGTGTCCGTGGTGAGTCCAAAAGAGAGGTCCGTAGTGGGAGAGCAGGGATGGTGGTGGCAGAGTGAAGCGGAGGCAGGAGTCAGTTCCAAATATATGGTCGTTGTTTGACTAAGTGATCTGACGATGAGTGGTAAGTTTGACCGGGTCCTAAAGGCTGAGGTGATTATGGTGAATGAGCTGCAGCTGGAACCCTGACCCCGCGACACCAGACTCCACTCCTGCAATCAAGGACAGACAGAGGGGAAGGAGAGAGAGCAGAGAGAGAGCTACCCAGCAGCAGTAGCCACATACCCCCCTCTACGAGACGCCACCTGGCGGCGGCACGGGCTTATCGGGATGTAACCCATGAAACTCTCGACCAGAGCAGGATCCACAACGAAGCTCCTGGGCACCAAGAACGTTCCTCGGGACCATAACCCCCCAATCCACAGGTACGGAAACCACGAAACATCCAGGAAGTCGCGGACAGTGAGACCGGACCACCCACGATCCTGGGGGAGGGAGGGGACGAGAGGGCGGGCACAGAGGGCTAACCGACACAGGCTTAATCTGGGAAACATGAAAGGTGGAATGAACCCGTAGGGAGGCAGGAAGCTGCAGCTTAACCCGCGCAGGGTTAACAACAGACAGTATCTTGAACGGTCCTATAAAAACGAGGCGCCATCTTCTTAGACTCCACCTTCAAGGTGGAAGGTCCCGTGACTTCAGCCACACCTCTTGACCAGGAGAGTAACCGGGAGCCTGGGACCGGTGACGGTTGGCTTGCCTCTGCAGTACGCGAAGGCTCGGGACAGAGCTACCCTGGCCTTCCTCCAGACTTGAAGCAGCGGCGCATGTGGGACTGCACCGAGGGCAGCCGACCAGTTCCCTCTTGAGAAGGGAACAGGGGAGGCTGATAACCCAGAGCACAGCAGAAAAGGAGAGACAAACCAGAGGAAGCGCAGTCAAGGTGATATGGCATATTCCACCCAGGGGAGCATGGAGCTCCATGACCCAGGGTTAGGACCTTGACACAGCCGAAGAGCGGGTCCCCATTCCTGGTTCGCTCTCTTCGGCTTGGCCGTTGGTCTGGGGGAGTGATGTCCAGAGGACAGGCTGGGATGTAATGCCCAAAGCTTTACAGAAAGCTTTCCACACCTGGGAGACAAACTGGGGACCCCTGTCAGACACAATCCGTGGGTAGACCACGAGAGCGAACACATGTTCAACCAAAATATCAGCCGCTTCTGGCAGTGGGCAGTTTAGGTAGGGCCAAAAAATGAGCTAACTTAGAAAAACGATCAATCACCGTAAGAATTACAGTCTTTCCAGATCGAGGGGAAGTCCAGGTGACAAAATCCATAGCGATATGCGACCAGGGCCGGCTGGGTATAGGTAGAGGTCGTAGATGACCAGCGCTGGTGGGTGGAGTTCTTACTGCGGCACATACCGTCAAGCAGCAATGAAGGCTCGAGTGTCCGCCTCCACCGTGGCCCACCAGAACTTCCGTCGCAGAAAGTCAAGGGTCCAGCGAAACTCCAGGGTGACAGGTAAGGGTGGAGACGAGTGAGCCCACCGAAGTGCCTGGGAGCGAGACAGACTCAGGGACAAACATCCGGCTAGGAGGACCCCTCCCAGGGTCAGCTTGATGGATGTTGATGCCGATGCCCAACAATCCCCCCGATGTCACATGTGACGACCGCAATACTGCAGGTAGGAGGCAAAATGGGTTTAGGGTTACTACCAGTATCAACAGCCGAACGAACACGAGACAGGCCGCCAGGCTTGACGTGTCCGTGACCCGGGGACGGTAAGACAGAGAAAAATTGAATTTCCCAAAAAATAGTGCCCACCTGGGTTACTGACGGGGCTGAGCTGCTTCGCTGACTGGAGGTAGGCCGGATCTTGCGATCCGCCCAAACGATGAAGGTTCGCCCCCTCCAACCAATGCCACCACCCGAGAGCCAGCTTAACGGAGGCGGCAGTTCACGATTGCCAACATCATAATTCCTCTCTGCCTGAGAAAGTTCCTTGAGAGAAAAGCACAGGGATGCAGTTTGTTATCTTCAGGAGAACGCTTGTGACAACACCGCACCACCCCCAGTGTCGGATGCACCCACCTCCACGGGAGCAAACTGGCGGTCGTGGGTCCGGCTGCATCAGAATGGGAGCCGAGCGAAGCGATGTTTCAGTTCTTCGAACGCTGATTCGGCCCTTCATTCCAAGCGAACGGTCGTGGAGATGGAGGTGAGGAGCGGTGGTGGCGGTCCTCAACGCGGCTGTAGACCTTGATGGACCTCGATAGAAGTTCGCAATAAACCCTAGAAATCAGCTGGAAGTTGTTTGGCGGGTAGAGGGGCTGGCCAGTCCGGTGGACAGCAGAGATTATGAAGGTCCATCCGCAACTCCCTGAGCGATGATAACCGAAAAAGAGGTCTCAGACACATGAAATTTACATTTCTCCATCTTCACAAACAGTTTGTTCTCCAACAACCTTTGTAACACCTGGGCGCACATGCAGTTCATGAACCTGGGAGGACTTGAGAAAATCAAGATATCATCCAGATAGACAAAAACAAACCGACCCAACATGTCCCGAAGGACATCATTGACTAGTGCCTGAAAAACAGCAGGGGTATATAGACAACCCAAAAGTGCAATAACCAGATACTCAAAATGTCCCAAGGGTGTGTTGAAGGCAGTCTCCCATTCATCACCTTTACGAAGCGAGGGTGATACGATTTCAGGGAGATCCAGCTTCGTAAAGATGGTGGCACCATAAAGGAAGGAGGGGAAAAGCAGAACTAACCAAAGGCAGAGAATAATTTGTTCTTAATGGTGATGTTGTTAAGTCCACGTGTAATCAATACAGGGTCTGAGGGTCTTATCCTTTTAGCAACAAAAAAGAATCCCTTTCCACAGGAAGGTGACGAGGGATGACGTATAATACCTGCCCCAAGGAGTCCCGAATGTGGTTCTCCATAGCCTCCTTCCGGCCGGGAGAGATTGTACAGCGTCTGCTGGGGGAGCGGGGCTCCTGGGCTGGAGGTGGTCAATGGCACAGTCGGAAGGGGCCGGGAGAGGAGGAAGAGAAGTGGTAGTCTGTGTTTGCAGAAAACGGATGCCAGGTCATGATACACGCTAGAACATTAGAAAGATCCATGGACTTCCAGTGGAGGCCGAAGGCACAGTACTGGCAGGAGTCAGAGCAGAACACAAACAATTCACATGACAAACACAGGCTCCATGAAACAATTCTACCTGTCACCCAATCAGTGTGTGGTATGGTGTCTTATGAGCCAGGGGGATACCAAGCGACCAGAGGGGTCTGTGGGCAGTCGATAATATGGAATTGAATGTTCTTCTGATGATTTCCGACACTCCGAGTACAAACAGGAACAGTTGATGGGTAATATGGAGTAACAAATTGTCCATTCAGACCCTTAGCCTGCAGCGGACGGCAGTCCATAGGAACAGCCCCCAAATCCATTTGATGAGCCCACTCTCTATCCAAAAAGCTTTGTCTGCACCAGAGTCAATCAGCGCACTAACAGAGAGATTCTGGAACTGCCACTGGAGGGATGCCTGGAGCAGAATGCGGGAAGAAGAGGAAGTGAATGCGGGCTGCCCGGCTCACCAAAACTTCTCCCATTAACGATGAGTCGGCCCTTTTCCCGGGACGCTAACTGGGTAGGAAGGGAACGAAATGACCAGCTTCTCTCCACAACTACAGGCAGACCCGTGAGCCTGAATGCGACGTGGTATCAGCTCCTCTGAGGACAACTGCACGCACGCACTCCCCATGGTTCAAGGGCCCAGTGCTCCTCGATACTGGGAAGACACGGCTTTCTCCGTAGGGAAGATGCGAAGGAGTTTGCAGATGACATGACAGGTTGCTTGGAACTAACACTCCTCTCCCCGGCCCAATCCGAATATCCAACCTGGATGGTGAGTGAAATAAGACTATCCAGCTGTGAGGCGTATTCAATGGCATAGGACACTCAATTCATCTTGGAAAGTCTCAGACAAAGCATTGATGAACACTCTTGTAATGCTCTCGTCATTCCAATCCACTCACTGCTGGCTAAAGTCCGCAACCACTGCCATCTCCGCTACACTGCGCAGCCCCTTGCCGAAGAGAAAACAACCGCTTTCTGTGCAGCCTTTGCTCGTGCACGGGTGGTCAAAACCTTCCTCATCTCAGCAGTGAAGGCAAGAGATGCAAATGTCCGACTGACCCTCCCAGCAGAATCGCGGATCCCCAGGCACGAGCGGAACCGCTAGTAGAGCTGATAAGGTAGGCAATCACGGGCTCTTTCTGAGGCGTAGGTGAGGGGCTGTTGTCCAAACACTAAGACGGCTTACGAGTCAAAAAAATTGCCACAGGTTCCCATGTTCCCGTCTTGGCAGCGCTTGGGAGCAGGAACAAAAGGCTCTCTGAATCTGGGCTGAAGGGGTAGTAAGGGCAGACACTTGATTGGTGAGCCAATTGAACCAAGATTAAGCAGCACCTGACTGTCCTCAGCAATCAGCCTTAAACAGGGTACTATGTTGGCTTAGGCCAAAATGCCCCGATTGGCTATGGCAGTCCAAATTTGAGTGCACTCTGGGTGGTATCCAACTACTGTCTGAAGCTGGGTTCATGATGCTCAGATCATACTGCTAGGATTTACCAGTATTAGAACCCAAATCAAAGACAAGCACACCAAGCCAGAGAAGGCTTGAACACAGGTTTATTTAAAATGTTCAATAGTCCAGGTTTCCAACAATAGGGGAAGAGCAAGTCCAGTTACAGGGAGGGTAACTAGATCTAGGTCAGGGGCAGGTGTGGTACCGTAATGTCCTAGTGTCCGTGGTGAGCCCAAAAGAGAGGACCGGTAGAGGAGAGCAGGACGGTGGTGGCAGGAGTGGATCGGAGGTGCAGGAGCCGGGTCTCCAAATGCAGCGGTCAGTCTTGACTAGTGATCTGAATGGCGAGTGGCTGACCGGGTCTTGAGTGGCTGAGGTGATGGCGGTGACTGAGCTGCAGCTGGAACCCTGACTCCCGCGACCCAGACTTCCCCCACTGCAATCAAGGACAGACAGAGGGAGGGAGAGAGCAGAGAGAGAATGCCGCAGCAGAGGCCCAACAACTGGACTACAATGTCCCTGATAATGCATGGCCACACCACATTGTCCCTACTACAATGTCTCTGACAGCCTGGCTCCTGGCACATTGTCCCCTGGGATATGGCCAACCCACATTGTCCCTGAGCACATTGGCCACAATACATTGGTCTTAACACATTGGCCCAAATACATTGGCCCCTCGACTACACTGGGGTCCTAATTACAACGTCCCTGATTGGCTCTAAGTTACTGGCCCTAACACACTGTCCCTGATACATTGGCCCTACTAGATTGGCCCTACTACAATGTTCTGAGACATTGGGCCATACATAAATGTCCCTGATACATTGTCCCTAACACATTGGCCATAATACAACCCCCCTGATACATGGCAACATCATATATGGTCCTGATCATTGGCCATAATATTGGCCTTAATGCAATGTCCCTGATACATTGGTCATAAGACATTGGCCCCCACATACAATGTCCCTGATATTGGCCCTACAATGTCCCCGATACATTGGCCCTAATAGATTGTCCCAAATACTGGACTTACTACTGGTCCTGTATTACATTGTCCAACACAATCTCCCGGATACATTGGCCATAATACATTGTCGATCATTGGCCAGCAATACATTGGCTCCTGACACATATCGGGCCATAATACATTGGCCCCAACACAATGTCCTGATACATTGGCCATGCAAGATTGACCACAATACAATGTTCTGATACATTGGCCATTAGACATGGGCCAAATTAATACATGTCCTGATACATTGGCCATAAGACATGGGCAACAATACAATGTCCCTGATAGCATTGGCCATAAGACATTGGGCCCCAACACGAATGTCTCTGAGACACTGGTCACAATTACATTGTCCCTGACACGTTGTCCCTAATACATTGTCCTAATAATGTCCTGATACATTGAAGCACACTGGCCCCGATACATTGGCCATAATATTGCACTGGCCTTAACACAATGTCCCTGACATTGGCCATAAGACATTGGGCCTTACAATGTCCCTGATACATTGGCCCTAGACACAATGTCTCTGATACATTGTCCCTGGGACAGATTGTCCCCGACTACAACGTCCCTGATACATTGGACTTGTACACACAATATTGCCCTACTACATTTGCCCTTAATACAATGTCTGATACATTGGCCCTAACACATTGGCCCGTCACCACAATGTCCCTGATACACTGGGCCCTAACAGATTGGCCCTGAATTACAATGTCCCTGATGCATTGGCCCCAATACATTGTCCCTAACAGAATGTCCCCTACTACATTGTTCCTAATACAATGTCCCTAATACATTGTCCCTAATGCAATGTCCCAGACAGCATTGGTCCTAATATATTGGCTCCCTATCACACGTTGGTATAGATTGTCAAAGGAGAAGGAGTGCCATGAGCACTCTCTCTCCTGCAAGCTACATTAATTGTATTTAATTATCTTCCCCACTCTGCTCACCTTCTCTACTCAGCCTAACTAGTCTCTCCCACCTGCCCTGCTCTGCTCTTGTTGGCCTGGGCCAGCTGCACTGCATTTCCCACTCACCATCCTCACCTTGCCTCACTCTGTTCTAATTACTCTGCCAGCAGAACCGCACTTCCCCACCACCTCTCCCAGCATATCAAGCCCCGTTTTTCAGCTAGCCCTGGTCAGATCGCTTCTCAAACCCGACCCAGCAACCTGGCCTGTCTGCGCCCTGACCCAAAGCCATTGATACCGATGACTGCCTCCTTGTTCTACTGCCCCGGCCTTATCCTAACCTGCCTTCTGACCCCGTTACCACTCTCCGATCTTCAGCCCCTCCCGGTACTCAAGCGCTTCTGCCTTTCTGTCTCTTACCACGATATTTGCCCAGCCCCTGATCTGTATTCTGGCCTGCCATTCATATTGCTGTAGGGTGTGTGTTCCCGGTGTCCGCACCACCAGATGAGCGTGCCCAGACGTTTCACTCACCTCAGCCCGGATACGCCCGCCCATCACTGGGGAACACACACACTAAGCATTCAACTGACACCCCGACATTTCCGACCCGAGCACATTGGTGGCACCTACAGTGAGGACCCCCAAAGACCCCTGACACACCTGGGACTCCTCTTCCCGTCTAACCTTTGAATAAAGAACTCTGAATTTGAACTTGCGCTTTGGGTCCTCTTCTCTTCGTGGACAGAACGATTCGTCCATCATGGACCCAGCGTAATCCCTGACCACGACGGAGAAGAGCCAGAGACTGCCTTACAGCGACTGGAACGCTCTGAGGGGAGACATAACTCGGATGGCTGGCGTCATATCGCTTCAGCTATTCAGGGACCAGCAGCAACAACAGTTCCAACTGCAGTACAACAACAGCCAGCCCAAGCCCTGCAACTACTCCAGCCCGGCTACTCCACCCGCACCCCCCCTGGTCCTTTGTTCCTACCACCGAGACTCACCCTCCTGAGGTCCCAATGCTGCAGGTTCCGCAGGTGCTACCACCAGATCCCCACGCTCTGAACCAAGCGATTGGAACCCGAACGCTTTGATGCACAACCAGAAGCGGAGCCAGACCATTTCTTGAGCAGCTGCCGAATCCAGCTTGAGACTACAGCCCAGGACTCTTTTCAATGAGGAGAGTTGTGGATGTTTTATCACACATCCACCGGTCGCAGCTCTCGGTGGGGAAACCAACGAACGACCGGCCAACCCCCAGCCTGTGCGCTCAGTGTTTGAGAGGAGATGTTAGTGCGTCTTTGACTCCAGGCTCGCCAACAGCCGGAGCCGCCCATTGCTGGAGCTCAACACCATCCGCCAGGGCAACTCGTGATACTGGCAGACTTCTCATTGACTTTCGCACCCTGGCCAGTCAAAGCTGCGCTTTTAACCCAGAGGGCACTGGTGGCAAGCCTTCCTCCAGAGCCATGGCGGACTATATCAAGGACGAGCTTGTTTCCTCATGACCCGCCCAACGCTTGATGCCATTGACCTTGCTGCTCTGCGATTGACCGGGAACACAGACCCGAGGGGAGGGATGAAGGGCCGCCCCAGCCAACCTCCTGCCATCCGCACTCGGGGTCGACACCGCTTCTGTCCAGCCCCTGCCTGTCAGAGTCCCGCCAACCCCAATCAGCCGGAGCCCATGGAGATTGGCCGCCTTCTGACTTCAAGAGCGCGGCGCCGCCTAAGCTCCAACCTTTGCCCTTCACCGGGTGGCGATCGACCTGCGCGCTACTTGTCCGGGCAAAAGCCGCAGCTCACCAGGTGAGGAGATCCGGGGTGAGCCAGCAGCCGTTCAGTCTCCTCCATCCGAAAGACCCTGCTTCATCTCCGCCTTCTGCTTTCTGACAAGACTCACATTGGCCGCCCTTGTGCGTGACTCCGGGAGCCGAAGCGGAAGATCAGGGACTCCTGAGCTGTGTGGGCAGCAACTGAGGAACCATCATCAACTGACACAACCTGCCTCCAGCACATGACCCCTGGATGGGCATCATCTTGGTACTGTCACTCATATTCCCCCTAGTGACAATCCTGCTAAGCCAGAAACCACCAGGAGTCCATCCATTTCACTCCTCCTACACTCACCTGGCCAACCACTCATTCGGATACCGTGGCAGCACAACCCCCACATCGACTGGGGGAGAGACAGGAACAGTCCGTGAGTGGGGAAGGATTATTCGCCAGATCCTGTTTAAGGGGGCCACTGCCCGCCTTCACCGAAGGATCTAGCTACCTCCAGCATATCCAATGTTCCCGGCCTGTTACCACAGCCTGAAAGAGGTGGTTCAACAAAACCAAGGCGACATCTCTACCCCCACACAGACCATGACTGCGCGCTGGGACAGATCTCTGCTTCCACAGCACTCCTAAGGTCTTCTGTATCTTACCGTCAGCCCGGGAGTAAAAAAGTGCCATGGAGGACTACATATTAAAAATGACTCTTGCCTCCGATAATTAGGACTGCTGTCTCTCGCAGGAGCGGATTCTTCTTTGTCGCAAGAAGGACGGTTCTCTTTCGGCCCGATGCATAGATTACCGGGTCTGAATCGATATCACGGGGTTAAGAATCGCTTACCCACTGCCCTTACTGGCTCACTGAACCGCTGCAGGGAGCCACTGTATTCACTTGTTGACCTTCGCAACGCCTACCATCTGCGGATGAGGAGGGAGACGAATGGAAGACAGCGCTCAATTACACCAACCGGCCACTATGAATATCTCCATGCCCTTCTGCCTCACTCAATGCCCCCAGCAGTTTTTCAAGCTCCTAGTGAATGATATCCTCAGGGACATGCTAAATACGTTCGTATTTGTGTACCTTTGACGACATTTTTAATATTCTCAAAGACTCTGTCAGAACACACGCATCCACGTCCGGCTGGTCCTGCGCCGCCTGCTGAGAACGTGAAGGCAGAGAAGTGCGAGTTCCATGCCAAGACTGGGTTTGGTCTCCTGGGGTATGTGGTGACCGTGGTGGGCAGCATTCAGATGGATCTCAAAATGGTTAAAATGGCTGTCACTCCTAACAATTCCTGAGTCTCGAAAGAAGGTAACAGTTCCCTGGGCTTTGCCAACTTTTATAGGAGATTCACTGTGAAACTGAGCACAGTGGCTGCACCCCCTCACGGCGCTAACCAGCACTAAACAACCGTACCAATGGACATCAGCTGCTGATAAGGCCTTCAATATCCTCAAGACATGTTTCACTTCTGCTCCCATCCTCCAGATGCCAGATGCAGCAAGGCAGTTTGTGGTGGAGGTAGATGCTTCTGGACGTGGAGTGGGTGCAGTGCTTTCTCAAAGAGGCAGCTGCTGAGGACAAAGATGCACCCTGTGCCTTCTACTCCGTCTAATAACCCCGCCGGGAAGGCAACCACGAGCATTGGGAACCTAAGTGAGCTGTTGGTTGTCAAGCTCGCCCTTGAAGAATGGCGGCACTACAAGAGGGGTCAAAGGAACCATTCGAGGTGGACAGACCACAAGAACCTGGAGTATCCAAAAGGCCAGGAGGCTGGAACCTGGCCAACAGCGGTGGTCTCTGTTCTTTACGCGCTCCACCTCTACGCTCACCGCTGGGGATCTCGGCAGAACATCAAACCTGATGCTCTTTCCGGATGTTTCAGAAGGACGAGACCACCGCCATGACAGCTCCCATTCCTTCCCAGCCACTTGGCCGAAGCGGCCTTCACCTGGGAGATCGAGAAGCAGGTCATGGAGGCTCTTCGTACCAGCCAGGTCCAAGCACCAGCGCCCTGAACTGCCTGTTTGTTCCAGCAAATCTCAGGTCACTCAGGATTCAGTGGGGGCACGAATCCTGCCTGGCCCCTGTCATCCCGGCATCACTCGCACCCTTCATCTGGTCCGCCAGCGGTTCTGGGTGGCGGGGATGAGACGGGATGTCCGAGAATTCATCCGAGCTGTCCCACTTGTAACCGGAACAAGACTTAACCAGCCTCCTGCTGGGTTGCTGCAACCCCCACTCATACCCAAGAGGCCCTGGTCCCACGCTTCACTGGACTTTGCCGGGCTCCTCTTCCGCCCTGGACGGACACACAGTCATCCTTACCATTGTTGACCGCTTTAGTAAGATGACCCACTGCGGCCCCCTCCCCAAACTACCTCTGCTAAAGAGACTCTCCAGGTGGTCCTGGAAACATGTGTTTCCTGGGATCTGCATGGCCTACCCCAGATATATAGTGTCAGACCGGGTCCCAATTCTCAGCAACCTTTGAAGGAGTCTGTGCCATCTCCTTAGCTACCTCGCCAGCCTATCGTCTGGATTCCACCCGCAGTCAAACGGCCAGACTGAACGTGATGAACCAGAGCTGAAGAAGGCACTGAGGTGTGTGACTTCCCAAAACTCGGCCTGGGCTCAACACCTGCTCTGGGTGAAATATGCCTATAATTCACTCACCAGTTCCTCCTCCACCGGGCTCTCCCCTTTTCAGTGTGTCTACGGGTATCAACTTCACTGTTTGCCAGCCAGGAGGCGGATGCCACCTGTCCGTCTGCCTTGCGTATGCCCGCCGCTGCCACTCGCACTCCTGGGCCCAGGCTTCGCACTGTGCTCCCCAGTCTGGAACCAGCTACCCGTCGCAAGCAACCGACGGAGGACCCCAGCACCTACTTACCGGGTTGGTCAGAAGGTCTGGGCTGTCTGCCCGGGATCTGCTGCTGCGCTGGACAATGGTAAAGCTGGCCCTCGCTTCATTGGTCCTTTTCCCCAGCAGAAAGTCATCAGTCCAACGGCGGTCCGACTTCAGTTGCCTGCTTCCATGCGGGTCCACCCCACCTTCCACGTCTCCAAGGTCAAGCCGGGTCCAAGAAAGTCCCCTGGTCCTCGCAGCCCGGCGCCCACCTCCTCCGCTACCGTGGATGGCGGTCCTGTCTTCACTGGCCCGGCGGCTGCTCCGCCTAGGCGGTAAGGGGTAGGGACTCCAGTACCTCGTTGATTGGGAGGGATATAACCAGAGGAGAG
>NW_025537930.1:0-25494 GCF_020615455.1 Coregonus clupeaformis | reverse complement strand
AATGGAATTGGATTGGATTGTCACCAGTTCGATTGGTTGTGGATTTTCACAAATTCTGTCTAAAATATTTCTGATGTAAATAATACATTATAAAACAATATCCTCCTGTTTAGGACAGAAGACTGACATACAGTACCTAGCCAATCATTTCTTTAGCAGACTAAAGTTTTTTACGCTAAAAGTATAATCTGTTAAAGTTAAGAATCATTTTAGTATAAGAACCTTTTAGTTTTTTAGTTTTAATATTTAAAAAAATGCTGCTGTAGCGCCGAGGGGAGCTATGGGTTGATGTTGTGAAAGCAGCATGCACGGTCGGTGTGTGGGGACACAACATCGACAACCTTTAGCATGGTAACAAATCATATTGGTCACCAAATCCAGCCCCTCGGAAGCGAGCATAGCAGGCGGCAGGCAGCTCTAGCAAAGCTAAGAGCTCGAGGCCAGCAACTCAAAAAGTGGGTTGCGAGATGAAACCCTTGACCAACGATGTGAAAAAATCTGTTGACAGCAGCCCATGAGCAAAAAGCACTTAAACCTAACTGCTCCTGTAAGTCTTCTGGGATAAGAGTGTCTGCTAAATGACTTAACATGTAAATGTCGATAGAGCAGATGCAAGCCACACTCATAAGCATTCTGCAGCTGGAACGTGGAAACTACTGGGAAATACTCTCGCCAGCTTATTCACCACGGCGTCCACACTTTCTCTTTTCTCACCTAGACACTGGATAAACACATATATAATCAACCGCACACACACAAACACTTCACTCTATCTATACACCTACATAGACTCACACTAAGACACAGAGTTTTAGACACACACACACACATCTATAACCCCCACTCCTTAGATTAGCATACTTGAGTGCTCTCAGACCGATTGTCTGGTTTCACACTGACAGCTGTAAGCCATCTCTCTCAGCTGCTACCGGTAAATCTCACCGGAATCCCTTTTTTCTTCTCTGTCTCCCTATCCCTTTCTTTCTTCTCTTTCCTCTCTCACTCTCTCCTTCTCTCCTCTTCTCTCTCACTCGCCCTCCTATCTACTTAACTTCTCTCTACTTCACTCACACCGGGGTGGCTGTAACGCTTAAGCAAAGCAGCACCAACATTCAGGTCATACTGATCTCTTTCTCAATGTCTACTGATACTACCAACACTACTGATACTACCTCAACACTACTGATAGTACCTAACACTTTCACTGATACTAGCCGAACACTACTGATACTACTAACACTACTGATACTGGGCTTCAATCCCCTACTGGGATACCACCAACTATACTGATACCACTTCTAACACAACTCGATAGTACCTTAACTCTACTGATACTACCTAACACCATTTGATACTCACTTAACCTCACTGATACACCATGCACTATACTGGATACTACCTAACACAACTGATAGTACCTAACACTACTGGATAATACTAATCTGGCATTGATACTAATGAATCCACTGATACTACCTAACACTACTGATACTACCCTAACTCTACTGATACTACCTAACTCTAACACTACTGATACTACTAATCCCTACTGATACACCTAACACTACATTGATACTCAACCTACTGATACTACCACCACTACTGGATACTACCTAACACCACTGACAGTACCTAACACCACTGATACTACCTAACTTCTAACACTACCGATACTAATGCCAACACTACTGATACTACCTGCAACACTACTGTTACTACCTAACACTACTGATACTACCTAACCCTACTGATACTACCGAACACTACTGGATACTACCAACTCTACTGATACTACCCTAACTCCTAACACTACACTGATACCACTCTAACTCTACCGATACTACCTAACACTCTACTTGATACTACTAACTCTTTCACTGATACTACGTAACACTTACTGGATAGTACCTAACACTAATGATACTACCTAACCCTAATAGATACCACCTAACACTACTGACACTACCTAACACCACAGATACCACGTCCAACACTTGGCTTCTCGATAGTACTAACTCTACTGATACTACCAACTCTTGATACATACTAATAATTACTGACACTAACTAACACGTACTGATACTACCTAACACCAATATTGATATAGTAACAACTCTACATGGATACTACCTAATACTACTGATAGTAATTCTAACACAATACTTGATAGTAATTCTTAACACTACTGATACTACCTAACTATACTTGGATACTACCTAACTCTCACTGATACTACCTAACTATACTGGATACTACCTAACACTGGACTGATAGTACCTAACTCTACTGATACTACCTGTAACACGTACTGGATACTACTTAACACTATCATTGATACTACCAACAATTACCTACTGATAATAGCACTGTTACTGGATACTACTTAAATCTAACACTACTGATACTACCTAACACTACTGATAGTACCTAACCTCTACTGATACTACCGTAACACACTGATACTACCTAACACTACTGACAGTACCCAACACTACTGACAATACTAACTAACTATACTGATACTACCTCAACACTCACTGATACTACCTAACACCACTGATAGTACTCTAACTCTATTGATACTCTAACACTTCATTGATACGACCATCACTAGATACTACTAACACTTCATGGATACTACCAACCTCTCAACACTACTGATACTACGAATCCCTACTGATACTACCGAATACTGATACTACTCTAACACTTCATTGATAGTACCTAACTCTCACTGGATACTACCAACACTTCATTGGATACTACCAACACTTCATTGATACCACTCTAACTATACCTGATAATACTGACCCACTGATACCAACTATACTGATATTTACCTAACCCCACTGATAGCCACCAACTACTCGTTTCGACCACACGCAATACTAGATAGCACTCACCCCACTGGATACTACCAACATTGACTGGATACTACCTAACACCACTGATAGTGCCTTAACACCACTGGATACTACGGTAATTCATACCGATACTTACCTAATAACATTGATACTACTTCAACTATACTGATACTACTTACCTTACTGAAAGATAATACTAACACTAACTGGATAGTACCTAACACCACTGATAGTACACACCACTGATACTACCGAACACTACTGATAATACCTAACACTTATTGCTGGATAGTACCTAACTCTACTGATACTACCTAAATCCTACTGGGATGATAATGCTACCTATCACTACTGATACTAACTTCAACACCACTCGTTACCACCTCAACTCTACTGATACTACCTAACACTACTGATACTACCTAACACTACTGGATACTACCTAACACTACTGATACTACTAACACTACTGATACTACTTCTAACACCACTTGGGATACTACCTAACTTCTACTGATACTACCTAACACTACTGATACTACCTTTTTTAACACTACTGGATACTACTTAACACCACTGGGATACTACGTAATCTCTAACACTAATGGATACTACCTAACACTACTGATACTACCTAACACTGATGATACTACCTAACACTAACCGATACTACCTAACTTTAACACTACTGATACTACGTAACCCCTTCTGATACTACCTAACACCACTGAGAGAACCAACTCTACTGATACTACCTAACACTACCGGATACTACCTAACACTACTAGAAGGGTCCTAATCCCTACTGACACATACCTAACACTTCATCGATACTACCTAACGCTATATTGATACTACCTAACACTACTGATACTACTCTAACTCTACTGATACTACCTAATCCCCAACACTATCGCTGGATACTACCTACAATTACCGGATACTACCTCAACACTTTTACTGATACTACGAACACCCACTGACACTACCTGAATCTCTACTGATACTACTCAACACTACTGATACCACTCCAATCCTCTAACACTACCTTAGATACTACCTAACACCACCGGGATACTACTAACACTACTGGATACCACCGAACATCTGATACTCCCATCCCTAACACTACTGATACTACCTAACACCAGCCATACTACTACAACACCGATGATACCACGTAACACTACTGATACTACCTAACTTTTATCAACACCACTGATACTACATAACTCTACTGATACTACTCTAAATACTACTGATACTACCAACGAATTCTACTGAATAATCAACTCTACTGATACTACTCTAACACTCACGGATACTACCTAACACTTACTGATACCACCAACTCTACTGGATACTACCAGTAACACTACTGATACTACCCCAACACTACTGATGTACAACCCCAACACTACTGACTCTACCTAAATCTACTGATACTACCTAACCCCACTAGATACTACCTAACACCACTGATACTACTCCAACACTACTGGATACTTACTCGAACACTACTGATATCCTAACTCTAACACTACTACGATACTACCTAACACTACTGATACTTACCTAACTTTCAAACACCACCGATACCACCTAACTCTCACTGACACTACAAACAATACCGATACTTCTTCTCGAACCCCCACTGATACTGCCGAACTCTAACACTACATTGATACTACCTAACCTCTACTTGAGACTACCAACAATACTGATACTACCAATGATATACCAACACTACATTGATACTACCTAATCCTCTACTGGTACTACCTAACACTACTGGATACTACCTAACACTACTGATACTACCTAATCCCTAACACTACTGATACTACCTAACTACTGATAGTACTAACACTACTGATACTGCTCTAACACGACTGATAGAGTACTCTAACACTACTGATACCACTCTAACACTACCGATACTACCTAACCAACACATCACTGATACTACCTAACACTACCGGATAGTACAACACTACTGATAGCTCCAACACTACTGATACTACTCTAATCCTCTACCGATAGTACCTAACTTCTACTGATACCACTAACTTTACTGATTCTACCTAATCCTCTACTGATACCATTTCCGGGGTTTCTACTGATAATTCTAAACACCACTGGCTACCACCTAACACTACTGGATACTACCTAACTCTACCGACAGTACCCAACTCACTGATACTACCCAACCCTAACACCACTGATATTGACGACCCTTACTGATACTACCTAACACTACTGATACTACGCAACACTACTGATATTTATTCCTAACACCACTGTTAATACCTAACACTGGATGATACCAATCCTAACTCCAACACTACTGATACTACCTAACTCTACTGATAATACCTAACTTACTGATACTACCTAACACTCACTGATAGCCTACTTCTAACACCACTGATACTACTAACTCTACTGGATACTACCCTAACACTACTTGATACTACCGAACTCTACCGATACCACCAATCTCTACCGGATACTACCTAACCCCTAACACTACTGATACTACCTAACCCTACTGGATACTTACCTAACAATTACTGATAATACCTAACCCCTACTGATACTACCAACACTTCATTGGATACTACCGCTCACCACTACTGATACTACCTGGGAACTACTGATACTCGTCGACCCACATGATACTACCTAACTCTACTGGATACTAATGCCTACCGGATACCAATGCCTAACACTCACCGATACTACTTAACACCCATTGATACTATTTAACACTACTGTTACTAACACTATGATACTACCTAACACTACTGATACTACTCTAACTCTAACAATTACCGATACTACCTAACCCTACTGATACTACCTAACAATAACGATATTTACCTAATCCTCTACTGATACTACCTAACACTACTGATACTACCTAACTCTAAACTATCATTGGAAACGACTTAATCCTTCTACTGATACTACTCTAACACTACTGATACTACCTAACACTACTGATACTACTCTAACAGCACATTGATACTAATGCTAATCATATCTAACTCTATTGATGGTACCTAACACTACTGATACTACCAACAATACCATACCACCCTAATCCTCAACACTTCATTGATACTACCGAACACTACTCGATATTACCAATCCCTACTGATACTATTAACACTACTGATACTAATGCTGACCATACTGATACTACCTAACACCACCGATACTACCTAACACTACTGATACTACTCTAACCTAACACTCACTGGATACTACCAATCTCTGTTGATACTACATAACACCACTGATACTACTTCAATCCCACTACCTATCGATACTACCTAACATGATATCTACCTAACCCCACTGATATTTACTCTAACCTCTACTGATACTACCTAACACTCTGATACTACTGTAACTTACTGATACTACCTAATCTAACACTACCGATACCTACCTAACTCCTACTGATACTACTAACATCACTGATACTACTCTAACACTCTCATTGATACTTTATTTTAACACTTCTATTGTTACTACTTAACACTGATAGATAATTACCTAACACCATTGATACTACGTCAACACTACATTGATACTACGAACTCACTGGATATTTACCTAATCTTCTACTGTTACTACCTAACACTGATGATACTACCAACACTTACTGATACTACCCAACACTACACGATACTACCTAAATCCCTACTGACACTACCCAACACTACTAAGATACTACCTAACAATTACTGATACCACTTCAACACCACTGGATACTACCTAACGCTAACACTACTGGATACTACCTAACACCACTGGACACTGACCCAACACTGATGATACTACCGAACACTTACTGATACTACTAACTTTAATATCATGATACTACGAGACTCCTGATACTACCTAACACTAGCCGATAGTACTAACTCTACTGATATCGAATCTAACTACCACTACTGACAGTACCTAACACTACCGATACTACTAACACTACTGATACCACTCTAACCTCACTGGGATACTACAACACCACTGGATACCACTACGAACCTTTCACTGGGATACTACCTAACTAACACTACTTGATAATAACTTAGCTACTACTGATATACTTACTCTCCAACACTTACTGATACCACGCAACACTACTAATACTACCTAACCTCACTGGATACTACCTAACACTACTGATACTACTGTAATCCCAACACCCACTGATTACACTCTCATAAATACTACTTGATACTACCTCAACACCAATACTGATACTACCTAACACCACTGATACTACCTAACCTCTAACACTACTGATACTACGAACACTACTGCCGCTACCAACACCGCGATGATACTACCTAACACTACCGATACTACCTAACTCTTAACACTACTGATACTAATAACTCTACTTCGATACCACTCTTAACACTTACTTGAGACTACCTAACACTACTGATATAATTTATACTTCTAACACTGCATTGATACTACTCTAACCCTTCACTGATCTACCAACACTTACTGATAATACCTAATCACCACTGATACAACCCTAAAACTTCATGACTCACCTACATCTACTGATACCTACCTAACTTTCATGGGATACTACCATAACACCACTGATGGCCACCTAACACTACTGATACTGTACCGAACACTACTGATATTATTTAACTTTAACACTTACTGATACTCCTTAACACTACTGATACTACAACTCTAACACTACTCATCAGATACCAATACCTAACTAACTGACACTACCAACATTGATACTACTTAACCCACTGGATACCACCTGCACCTCTAACACCGCATTGATACTACCTCAACCCTACCAGACTAAGCCACCACTACGATATTACCTAACACTACTGATACTACCAAACTTACTGTCGAACTACCTAACACTATTGATATTTTTGAATGACTACTGATAGCTACTGCAACTTCTAACACTACTGATACCACTTCAACACCACTGATACTACCTAACTCTTGATACTACGAACTTTCATTGATATTTACCTAACCTTACTGAGCATACCTAACTACTGATACTACCTAACACTACTTACACTAAACCCTACTAGATACTACCGAACACTACTGATACTACCTAACTCTACTAGATACTACCTGAAACACTACTGATACTACCTAATCCTACTGATATCACAACACTACTGATACTGTAATATGTCCACTGAGAGAACTCTAATCTTCTACTGATGTACTACTAATTTGATACTACCTAATCTCTACTGAGTACCACCTAACCCCTACTGAGACTACCATCTCTACTGTGATACTACCTAACATTACTGATATATACGAACTTTCTAACACTAGCTGATACTACTAATCTACTGAGCAGCTACTAATGCAATACTTTCACTGATAATACTATCTCTACTGATATACGTAAGATTTCATCGATACTACCTAATACTTACTAGATACTTACTTAACACTACTGATACTACCAACCTTAACACACTGATACTACCTAACACTTCATTGATACTACTTGTGCTGATATACGTACCTAATACTACTGATACACCTAACCCTACTGATACTACCTAAACACTACTGATACTACCTAACCCTACTGAGATACTAACTGCTTCTGATAAATGTACCAACACTCTGATACTACTAACACTACCAGAGCTACTTCAATCCCCTCACTGATAGTACCTAACCTCTACTGATACTACCTAACCCTACTGATACTACCTAACCTCTACTGATACTACCTAACACTTCATTGATATCGTTACCTATCCCCACTGATAGTACTAACTTCTACTGATACTACTTCTAACTTTACTGATACTACCAACACCAATGATACTACCTCTAACTCTATGATACTACCAACTCTACTGATACACAACCCACTGATACTACCCAACACTACTGATACTACTCTAACACTAACTGATACCACTTAACTCTACTGATACTACTCTAATCCTAAATTGATAATACTAATGAACACTACTGATAATACCCCAATCCCTACTGATACTACCTAACACTACTGATACTACCCAACACTACTGATACTACCTAACACTCACTGGATACTACCTAACTCTAACACTACTGATACTCACCTAACACTATCAGATACTACCTAACACTGATGATACTACCTAACACTACTGATACTACCTAACTTTTTAATATCATTGATACTATTGTAAATTTCTTTTTCTGATACTAATATTTAACACCATTGATAGTACTCTAACTTCACTGATACTACTTAACACTACTGATATCATCTAATACTACTGATAGTAAAAAACACGAATCGTCGATACTACTTAACACCATTGATACTACTCTAACTTACTGATCTACTTAACATCATTGATACTACTTCTAATCACTACTGATACTCTAATTCTAACACTACTGATAACTACTCTAGCACTACTGATACTACTCTAACACTACTGATACTACCTAACACTATTGATACTACTCTAACTCTACTGATATCACTTCTAACACCATTGGATAATACCTAATCTCTAACACTACTGATACTACCTAACACTACTGATACTGCCTTCAACACTACTGATACTACCTAACACTACTGATACTACTCTAACTTCTAACACTACTGATACTACCTAACACTACTGTTACTACCTAATACTGATGATATCTACTCTAATACTACTGATACTACGACCCTAATACTACTGATACTACATATCTCTACTGATACTACTTAACACTACTGATACCTAACACTACTGGATACTACCTAACACCATTGATACTACTTCTAACTTGAGGCTGATAATACTAATACTACTGATACTACTTAACACTATTGATACAACCCCAAATACTCATTGACTTTGGCCTCTAAATTCCATTGATACTACGAAATTTTATTGATACTACTTAACACTTCATTGATACTACTTCTAATACCTATTGATACTACTTCTAATACTACTGATATTACTTCTAATTCCCTAATACTTCATTGATACTACCTCTAACACTACTGATACTACGAATCTCTAACACTACTGATACTACTCTAATCTCATTGATACTACCTAACAATACTGATACTACCTAACTCATTGATACTACTCTAACTTAACACTACTGATAATACCTATCTCTACTGATACTACCTAACAATACTGATATTACTCAACACTACTGATACTACTTAATCCCTACTGGTACTACCTAACACTACTGATACTACCTAACACTACTGATACTACCTAATCCTAACACTACTGATACTACCTAACACTACTGATACTACCTAATCTCTACTGATACTACTTCAATCCCTACTGATACTACCTTAACTCCCTACTGATACTACCTAATCCTATTGATACTACCTAACACTATTACTGATACTACCTAACTTCTACTGATACTACCTAACACTACTGATACTACTCTAACTTCTACTGATACTAATCTTAACACTTCATTGATAATACTTGATCCCTATTGATAATACGAATACTATTGATATTACTTGACCCCATTGATAGTACGAATCCCTATTGATACTACTTCTAATCTCTACTGATACTACTTCCACCCATTGATACTACTTAACTCTACTAGATACTACTTCAACCCTACTGATACCACCAAACATTACTGATACTACCAATCCCTAACACTACTGATACTACCTAACTCTACTGATACTACTCTAACACTACTGATAATAATGAACTCTACTGATACTACCTAACACTACTGATACTACGAACACTACTGATACTACTTCAACATCATTGGATACTAATAATCTCTAACACTACTGATACTACTTTAACACTAATATACTACTCTAATCCTAGCCTGATACTACTTCTAACACTACTGATACTACTTCAATTCTACTGATACTACTTCAACATCACTGATACTACCTAATCCTACTGATAGTACTTCTAATCCCCTACTGATAGTACTTAATACTTCATTGATAGCTAATGTAATACTCATTGATATTACTTACCCTATTGATAGTACTTAATTTCTTTATTGATATTACTTTAATCCTTTATTGATACTACTTAATTCTCATTGATATTACTTAATACTATTGATATTAATGAATTTCATTGATGTACTCTAACTCTACTGATACTACTCTAATCCCTACTGATACTCTAACACTATTGATACTACCTAACTCTACTGATACTACCTAACTCTACTGATACTACTTCAATCCTCTACTGATACTACCTAACACTACTGATACTACTCTAATACTACTTTGATACTACTTAACTTCATTGATACTACCTAACATTATTGATAATACTTGCATCCTAATACTCATTGATACTACCAACTTCATTGATAATACGAATACTACATTGATAATACTCTAACTTTCATTGATAATAATTGTCACTACGATACTACGAAATACTCATTGATACTACTAATATTACTGATACTACCAATGAACACTACTGGATACTACTTAACTCATTGATACTACTCTAACATTACTGATACTACTAACTTCTAACATCATTGATACTACCTAATCCCCATTGATACTACCCAACCTATTTGATAATACTTAACTTCATTTGATACTACTTAACATCATTGATACTAATACGAATACTACTGATACTACTCTAATCTCTATTGAAACTACTTCTAACTTTCATTGATACTAATGCAATCCCTAATGATATTGTTACGTAACACTACTGATACTTACCTAACACTTCATTGATACTACTTAACTTTTATTGGTAATACGGTAATACTTCGTTGATACTACTTCTAATACTATTGATATTACTTAATTTCTAACATCATTGATACGCTAATACTACGATACAAATCTCTATTGAGCATTTATAATACTATTGCTGATACTAATTAACTATACTGATACTACCTAACACTACTGATACCACCTAACACTACTGGATAATACCTAACTCTAACACTACTGATAATACCTAACTCTGCTGATACTACCTAACACTACTGATACTACCTAATCCTAACACTACTGATACTACTCTAACACTACTGATACTACCTAACTCTACTGATACTACCTAACCTACTGATACTACCTAACACTACCGATACTACCAATCCCCACTGGATACTACCTAACTTAACACTACTGATACTAATCGAATCTCCACTGATACTACTCTACCACTACTGATACTACCTAACACTACTGATACTATTCCAACACTAACTGCTACTACCTAGCTACTGATGATACTACCTAACACTACTGATACTACCTAAACTACTGATACTACCTAACCACTGATACTACCTAACTCTACTGTTACTACCCACTGAGATGATACTACCTAACACTACTGATACTACCTAACACTACTGATACTACCTAACCTACTGATACTACCTAACACTACTGATACTACCTAACACTACTGATACTACCTAACACTCATTGATACTACCTAACTCTAACACTACTGATACTACCTAACACTAATGACAATACGAACACTGATGACAATACCTAAACACTACTGATACTACCTAACTTAACACTACTGATACTACGTGAATCCTTTTCTGATACTACCTAACACGCTGATAGTACTCTAACTTACTGATACTACCTAACACTACTGATACTACTTCAATACTTCAGCTGATAGTACCTAACTCTAATTGATACTACCAAATACTCATTGATACTACCTAACTCTACTGATACTACTCTAACACCGTCAGATACCTAACTCTCACTGATACTACGAAATCCTTAACACTACCGATACTACTCTTATACCATTGATAATACCTAACACTAACATACTACGAAACACTACTGATACTACTTCCAATCCTACTGATGTCACCTAACAACTACTGATACTACTTCTAATCTCTAATACCATTGATAATACTAACACTACTGATACTACTTCTAACACTACTGATAATACCTAACACTAATGATACTACCTAATTCCAATACTAATGATACTACTTAACACAATAAGTTACTACTTCAACACTGATGATACTACTTCAATACTATTGATACTAACAATCTCAAACACTACTAGATACTACATAACTTACTGATACTACCTAACATCACTGATACTACTCAACACTACTGATACTACTCTAACACTACTGATACTACTTCTAACTCTACTGATACTACCTAACACTACATTGATACTACTCTAACACTATTGATACAACTCCTAACACTGTCGACCCTACCTAAATCTACCGATACTACTCAACCTCTACTGATACCACCTAACACTACTGATACTACCTAACACCACTGATACTACCTAACACTACTGATATTACCTAACTCTAACACTCACTGATACTACTCAACACTACTGGATACTACTCAATCCTAACACTACTGATACTACCTAATCCCCACTTGATACTACCTAACAATACTGATGTCGACTCTAACCCTTGATACTACCTAACCCTAACACCACTGATACTTCTAACTCTACTGGATACTACCTAACAATACTGATATTACCTAACACTAGCTGATAGCTACCTAACTTATTGGTACTACCAACACTACTGATACTGAATCTTAACACTACCTGATACTTCCAACTCTAACACCACTGATACTACTTCAATACCACTGATACCACTTCCACCCCCACTGATACTACGTCCACCTCTAGGCTTTCTGATGTTGTTTCGTAACTTTACTGATACTACAACACTGGATACCACGTAACACTACTGAGGCTTACCATCCCGTACTGATACTACCAACAACTGATACTACTCTAACCCTACTGATACTACCAACACTACTGATACTACTCTAATCTACTGATACTACCGAACACTACTGATACTACTTCAACCTTTGCACTGAGACTAACTCTACTGATACTACCTAATCTACTGGATACTACCGTAACTCTACTGATACTACGCTCAATCTCTACTGATAAAGCCACCTAATCTCTACTGATACTACCTAACATTATTGAGGCTACTAACCTAATAACACTGATACTACCTAACTCTACTGATACTTACCTAACACTACTGATAATACCTAATTCTACTGATACTACCTAACACTACTGGATACTACCTAACACTACTGATAACCAACACGGTCATCACTGGAGGCCATTACCTTAACTCTAACACTACTGATAGCTACCTAACACTGAGTACTACGTCAATTCTCTAGCTGATACTGACGCAATATCATACTGGATACTACTTAACTCTACTGATACTACTGAACACTACTGATACTACGTAACCCTATTGAGTAGGTGTACTCTAACTCCACTGATAGTACCCAACACCACTGATAC
The DNA here is from genome assembly GCF_020615455.1 of Coregonus clupeaformis. NCBI lineage: Eukaryota > Metazoa > Chordata > Actinopteri > Salmoniformes > Salmonidae > Coregonus > Coregonus clupeaformis. Next base: position 11,234 of record NW_025537930.1, on the reverse strand, counting down.
TACTAACACTTCATGATAATACCTAACTCTACTGACAGTACTAAATCACTGATACTACTTTAACCACTGATACTACCTAACTACTGATACTACCTAACACTACTGATACTACCTAACCCTACTGATAGTACTAACTCTACTGATACTACCAACTCCCACTGATAATACTCTAACTCTCTACTGATACTATTTAATACCACTGATACTACCTAACTATACTGATACTACCTAACACTACTGATACGACCTAACACTACTGATACTACAACTCTAACACTAACGATACTACCTAATTTACGGATACTACCTAACACTACTGATATTACTTTAACTCTAATACTACTGATACTACCTAATACTACTGATACTACGTATCTCTAATGATACTTCCTAACCCTACTGATACTAACACACATGATACCACCTAATCCCCACTGATACTACCTAACCCTAACACTACTGATACTACTCTAACTCTACTGATACTACCAACACTACCGATACTACTAACACCACTGATACTATCTAACCTACTGACTACTTTAGTACTGATGATACTACCTAATACTACTGATACTACCAATACTACTGATACTACTTCTAACCCTCTACTGATACCACCCTAACCCCACTGTTACTCCTAATACTGATGATACTACAACACGTCATTGATAGCTACCTAATACTATTTGATACTGCCTAATCTCTACTGATACATAACACTACTGATACTACTAATACTACTGATACTACTATCACTACTGATACTACTTAACCTAACACATTGATACTACTTCTAATACTACTGATAATATCTTAACACTGATGATACTACCTAATACTACTGATAATACTTACCTAACTATGATACTAGGCGTAACTCCTCTGATACTACTAATACTACTGAGAAATCCAATTCTACTGGATACTACCTAACACTACTGATACTACGTAACACTACTGGAGAGTACTAATTCCTACTGATACTACCTAACACCACTGATACTACCAACTTCTACTGATACTACTCTAACACTAACTGATACTACCCAACTCCCCACTGATACTACCTGACTCTAACCTACGATGATACTACCCTACACACTGATACCCTAACACTACTGATACTACCACACACTGATACTACAACACTGATACTACCTAATACTACTGATATATCCTAATTCTAACACTACTGATACTACCTAACACACTGATACACTTAACACTACTGAACACTACGTAATACTACTGATACTACTTAATTTCCTAACACTAATGATACTACGAACACTACTGGCAGCTACGCCTAATACTGAAGGATACTACCTAACACTACTGATACTAATCAACTTTAATATCACTGATAATACATAATCTCTACTGGATACTACGAACTATGATACTACTAATACTACTGATAATACCTAACACTACATTGATACTACAACCACTGATACACCGAACACTACTGATACTACAACTAGGTGATACAACCCAACCAGACCAAACTACTGATACTACCAATCTCTACTGGGATACTACCAATACTCATTGATAATACTAACACTACTGATACACCTAACACTACATGATATTACCTAACTCTAACACTACTGATACTACCTAACACTACATGATACTACCTAACCCTAACACTACTGATACTACCTAACCTCTACTGATACTACTAACAATACGATACTACCAACCCTACTGATACTACCCATCTCTAATACTACTGATACTACTAACTTTGATGATATCTAATGCAATACTGATATTACTAACACTACTGATACTACTTCAATTTCACTGGAAATACCTAACACTACTGATACTACCCAATACTATTGATACTACTTCTAACTCTAACACCACTGATACTACCAACACTACTGATACTACTAACTTTGCATGATACTACTTAACTCTCTGATACTACCTAACTCTACTGATACTACCTAACCCTACTGATACTACCTAACACTACTGATACTACTAACTCTACTGATACTACCAACACATTGATATGACCCACTGATACTACCTAACACTATTGATACTACCTAACCCTCACTGATACTACCTAACACCACTGATACTACCTAACCTCACTGATAGTACCTAACTCTACTGATAACTACCTAATCTCTACTGATACTACGTAAACTTTAATGATACTACAACTTACATGATACTACCTAACTCTCTACTGATACCACTTAACATTACTGATACTACCCCTAACACATACTGATACTACCAACCTCTACTGATACTACTAACACTACTGATAATACCCTAACTCACTGGATACTACCTAACACTACATGATACTACCTAACACACTGATACTACCTAATACTATTGATACTACCTCACTCTCAATACTAGATATTTACCAACACACTGATAACTACCTAACTCTACTGATCATACTACTGATACTACTAACCTCAACTGATATGCTCAATACCTGATACTACTATGACCTACTGATAGTACAACACTGATAGTACTAATACTACTGATACTACTAACAACACTGATACTACTTAACTCTCTACTGACAGTACTCTAAATTCTACTGATAATACCCAACCCTACTGATACTACCTAACCCTACTGATACTACCTAATACTACTGGATACTACGTAACTCTACTGATAGTAACAACCACTGATACTACCTAACTCTACTGATACTACCTAACACTACATGGATACTACTTCTAACTCTTTACTGATAGCACCTAACCTCACTGATACTACTTACCTCTACTGATACTACCTAATACTACTGATACTACCTAACATATTGATACTACAACCCCTACTGATACTACCTAACATTACTGGATAATACTTCTAATTTCAATACTACATGATACTACAAACCTACGTACTAATACCGAATACTACTATAATACCTAATCCTTATCTGATAATACTAACACTACTGATACTACCAACACTATGATACTACAACATATACTGATACTAACTAGCCCCAACACACTGATACTACCTCAACTCTACTGATACTACCGAATATTACTGATAATACAAATTTCTATCTCAACACTACTGATACTACCTAACCTCCTACTGATACTACCTAACACTACTGATAATACTAACTTCACTGATACTACTCTAACACTACTGATAATACCATAACACCTGATACACCTAACACTACTGGATACTAACTAATCCCCTAATACTCATTGATACTACTAACACTACTGATACTACTAACCTACTGATACTACCAACACTACTGATACTACTAACACTACTGATACTACCTAACTCTACTGATACTACCAACACTACTGATACTACACTAACTTCTAACTGATACTACCTAACACTGATGATACTACCAACCCTACTGATACCACTTAACCCTACTGATACTACCTAACTCTACTGATACTACTAACTACTAGATACTACCTAACCTACTGATACTACTAATCTGATACTACCAACTACTGATACTACCTAACCCTACTGATACTACACACTACTGATATACCCAACTATACCACTGATACTACCTAACACTACTGGATACTACTAACCGATACTATTAAGATATACTAACACTACTGATATACATTCTAACACTACTGAAACTACCTAACTCTAATAACTACTGAAACTACCTAACTCTCTCACTGATACTACCAACAATAACTGATACCACGTAATACCACTGATACTACGTAACATTATTGATACCATTTAACCTGACTGGTAAACTAATTGATATAACTCGATACTACTAACTCTAATGTACACTCTAACACTATGATACTACCAATTCCCACTGATACTTATTAATACTACTGATACTACATCTAACCATACTGATAGCCTACCAACACTAACTGATACTACTTAACACTACTGATACTACTTAACTCTAACACTACTGATACTACCTAACCTACTGATACTACCAACACTACTGATACTACCTAACCCTAACACTACTGATACTACACTAACTCTACTGATACTATTCAATTCTACTGATACTACTTTAACCCTACTGATACTACCAATCCTCACTGATACTACATAACACCACTGATACCACCAACCCTAATACTACGATACTACCTAACACTACTGATATACTCAACACTGATACTACCAACTTCTACTGATACTACCGCACACACTGATACTACTCTAACTTCTAACACCACTGATACCTCTACACACCCACTGATAATACCAACACTATTGATACTTCCCGAACACCATCGATACTATTTAATACTACTATACCACCTAACTACTGATGATACACCTAACACTACTGATACTACTTAACACGCACTGATACTACCCTAACTTCTTACTGATACTACCTAACCTACTGTTACTACTAAAGATGATACTACTATCAATCTCTACTGATACTACTAACCACCATTGATACTACCAACAATCTCACTGATACTACCAAACACTACTGATACTACCAACACTACTGATACTACTCAACACTACTGATACTACGAATCTTCTAACACTTACTGATACTACACTAATACTTCATTGATACTACCTAATACTTGATGATACTACGCAACACCACTGATACTACTCTAACTTTAACACCACTGATACCACGTAATTTTTTCTGGATACTACATAACACTACTGATAGTACCTAACTCTACGATGATACACCGAACACTACTGATACTACCACCCAACACTACTGAAACTACCAATCTCTACTGATATACTACTTAACAATCACTGATACTACCTAATACTACTGATACTACGTAACACTACTGATACTACTTAACTCTACTGGTAATACCAACAACTGATACCACCAACACTAATGATACTACAACTAACACTCTGATATACCACCTACTGATACTACCTAATTCTACTGGATAGTACATACCCCTGATACTACCAAATATACTGATACTACCACCACACTGAAACTACCTAACATCTACTGATACTACTTAACTCTAACACTACTGATACTAATCTCTAACTCTACTGATACTACCAACACTACATGATAATACCTAACCCCTAACCTACTGGGTACTACCTAATCACTACTGATACTACAACACTACTGATACTACCTAACCCATAACACACTGATACTACCTAACCCTACTGATACTACCAAACCCACTGATACTAATGAATCCAACACACACTGATACTACCTAACTACACTGACACTACCTAAACTACTGATACACACAACTACTATAACTCAACACTACTGATACTACTAACTACTGATAACTACTAACCCTACTGATACTACCTAACTCTACGATACTACCTAACTCTACTGATACCACCAACACTACTGATACTACCAAGCTCTACTGATACTACCTGACCTGAACACCAACCCCTGATACTACCTAATCCCTACTGATACGAGCCTAACACTACCGATACTACCTAACTCTAACACTACTGATACCACCTAACTTCTACTGATACTACCTAACACTACTGACATACTACCTAATCTCTACTGATACTACCAACACTACTGATAGCCTACCTAACACTCACTGATACTACTTCTAACATGATACTACTTAATTAATACTTCATTGATACTACTTAACATCACTGATACTACTCTAAAATGATACTACCTAACACTATTGATAACCACTTAACACTACTGATACTACTTAACTCCTACTAGATACTACCTAATACTACATGATACGACAAACTACTGATACTACCTAACTTCACTGATAATGGTTAACCCTACTGATACTACCTAACTTTTACTGATACTACCTAACACTACTGATATACCACCTAACACTAATGATACTACCTAACTACTGATACTACCTAACACTACTGATACTACCTAACTCTACTGATACTACCTAACTACTGATACTACCAACACTACTGATACTACCTAACACCACTGATAACCAACTGGAACCCTTAACCCACTGATACTACCAACACTACTGATACTACACTACTGATACTACAATCCTACTGACTTCTAACCCACTGATACTAACCCAACTCTTATTGATACTACCTAATACTACTGAGACTACTCTAACATACTGATACTATCCTAACTCCTACTGATAATACCTAACACTACTGGATACTACCAATTTTCACTGATATAGACCCCACTGGATACTACCTAATTTCTACTGATACACTAACACTCAATGATACTACCTAACCCAACACTACTGATACTACCTAACCCTACTGATACTACCTTCAACAATACTGATAATACAACTTTACTGATACTACCTAACACTACTGATACACGCTCAATACTACTGATACTACCTAACTTCTACTACGATACTATTAACTCTACTGATATACAAACTGATACTACCTAATTAAACACTGATACTACCTAACTCTACTGATACTACCTAATATGATACTACCTAACACTACTGATACTACCTAACACTACTGATACGACCTAACCTACTATTGAGCACACGAATACCATAACTCACTGAGACCACACTAACTCTACTGATACTACCTACTCCCCACTGACACTACCAACTCTACTGATACGACCTAACACTGTACTGATACTACCTAACCTACGATACCACACGAACACTACTGATACTACCTACTCCCTACTGATACCACCTAACTCTACTGATACTACCTAACTCTACTGGATACTACACCCAACACTACTGATAGTACCAACCACTGATAACCTAATTTACTGATACACCTAATCCCTCACTGATACTACCCAACATACTGATACTACCTAACACTACATGATACTACTTAAACTGATACTACTAACTATATAACCTAACACTGATGATACTACCTAACACTACTGATAATACTAATAACACTACTGATACTACTCAACCCCCACTGATACTACCTAATACTCATTGATACTACAACTCTACTGATAACAACACTACTGATACTACCTAATAACCTACTGATACTACCAACTCTACTGATACTACTCTAACAAATACTATAAGCTACGTAATACCACTGATACTACCCAACACTACTGGATACTATCTTAACACGAATCTGATACTCTAATACTACTGATAATACGAACCTAACCTGCTGATACTACCGAATACTCACTGATAGCTACCTAACTCCAATGGATACTATTAACACCAGCTGATACGCTAACCTATACTGATACTACCTAATTCTACTGATACTACTCTAACTCTACTGATACTATAACTAACACTACATGAGACTACCTAATCTACTGATATGCGAATCTGATACGCCACTCTAACTCTATGATACTACTAACTACTGATACTACCTAACAATACTGATACTACCAACTCTACATACTACCTAACACTACTGATACTACCTAACCAACACTACTGATACTACTTAACCTACTGATACTACCTAACAATACTGATACTAATCCAACACTCCACTTGATACTACCTAACACCACTGATACTACTTAACCTAACACTACTGGTACTACTAACTTACTGATACTACCAACACTACTGATACTTACCCTAACACCACTGATATATAACGATACCACTGATGATACTTAACACTAATGATACTACCAACACTACTGGATAATAACTAACTCACTGGATACTACCAACACTGATACTACCAACACTGATGATACTACCTAACACTACTGATACTACCTAACTCTACTGATAATACCTAACCCTTACTGATACCACCTAATACCTACAACACTAACCTACTGATACTACCTAACACTACTGATAATACTAACTCAACCTACTGATACTACCTAACTCTACTGATACTACGAATACTACTGATAATACTTCTAATAACACTGATACTACCTAATACTACTGATACTACCTAACCCTACTGATACTACCTAACCATGTTACTACCTAACACTATATACTACCTAACACTACTGATACTACCTAATACTACTGATACTACCTAACCCGCGCTGATACTACCCTAACACTACTGATACTACGTAACACTACTGATAATACCTAACACTACTGATACACCTAACTCTAACACTAATGATACTACCCAATACTGAATGATACTACCTAACACTACTGATACTACTAACTTAACCTACTGATACACGCTGGACCCTTTGATACTGCCGAACACTAATGATACTACAACTCTACTGAGACTCTACTGGTTCGATACACCAACTAACACTATGATACTACCAACTCACTGATACTACCTAACAATACTGATACTAAACACGATAATACTTAACAACACTGATACTCCCCACTGGTAATACCTAACACTACTGATACTACTAACACTACTGATACCACGAATCTCTAACACTACTGATACTACCTAACACTACTGACATACTACCTAACTCTACTGATACTACTTAACACTACTGATACTACCTAACTATACTGATACCCTAATACACATGATACTACAACTAACACCACTGATACTACCCAACCCCACTGATACTACTAACACTACATGATACACCTAATACTACTGATACCACCAACTTACTGATACTACCAACACCACTGATACTACCTAACTCTAACACACTGATACTACCTAACTCTACTGATACTACACTAACACCACTGAACTACCAACTTCTAACACTACATGGATACTACCTAACCCACTGATAGCCACCTAACCCTACTGATACTACCTAACTCAACACTACTGATACGACCTAATCTCTACTGATACTACCAACAACTACTGATACTACCTAATACTAATGATACTACCTAATACTACTGATACTACTAACCTGACGATACTACTAATCACACTGATACTACCAATACCACTGATACTACAAAACTCTACTGATACCCTTTAACACTACTGATATCCTAACACTACTGATACTACTAACACCACTGATATAAACTTCACTGATACTACCAACACTACTGATACTACTAACACACTGATACTACCCAACCCAACACTGTGATTCTAACAACTGATACACTAACACTACTGATACTACCTAACACTACTGATACTACCTAACCCCTAACACTACTGATAATCTAACCTACTGATACTACCTAACCCTACTGATACTACTACAAACTACTGATACCACCTAACACTACTGATACTACCTAACACTACTGATACTACCTAACACATACTGGAATAACTAACTCATGATAATACGAACACTGATGATACTACTTGGCACTACTGACACTACCTAACTCTACTGATACTACCTAACTTAACACTGATACTACACTACTGATACTACCAACACTTACTGATACTACCCAACTCTAACACTACTGATACTAGCTAACTCTACCGATACCTAATCAACCTACTGATACTACGAATCTCTACTGATACTACTTAATTCTCTACTGATACTACTAACACTTCATTGATACTACCTAATTCTCTACTGATACTAATTCAAACTCTACTGATACTACTTAAACTACTGGATAGTGCTAACACTAATGATATACACTCTACCGATACTACCTAACTCTCCTGATACTACTTTAACACTACTGATAGTACAACACTACTGATAATACCTACACTACATACCCACCCACTGATATTTCCTACCCTAACTTCTGATACTACCTAACCTCACTGATACTTCCAACCTACTACTGATACCACCAACACTCACTGAGACTACCTAACTCTAACACCTGATACTAGCAACATGATACCCCTAACATTACTGATACTTCACTCTACTGATAGTACCTAACACTTCGATACTACTCAACTCTACTGATACTACCTAACTCTCATGATACTACTCTAACTTTAACACTACTGATACTACCTAACACCACTGATACTACCTAACACTACTGATAGTTACCCCAACTCTAACACTACTGATACTACTAACTCTACTGATACTAACTAACTCTACTGATACTACCAACCCAACCTACTGATACTACCTAACCCTACTGATACTACCTAACACTACTGATACTACCTAACCCCCACTGATACACAACCCTACTGATACTTCACCTCATCTGATACACTAACACACTGAATGCCACCTAACCTACTGATACTACCAAACTCACTGATACTATAACTCTACTGATACACCCCTAACACTACTTCGATACTACCTAACTCTACTGATACTACCTAACACTACTGATACTAACAACTACGGATACCTAACACTCACTGGATACCTTTGAAGTAATTCCTAACACTACTGATACTACGAACTCTGGCTGATAGCTACTTAATAACACGGCTGATACTACCTAATACCACTGATACTACCTAATCTCTAATACTATTGATACTAGTTAACTTCTTACTGATACTAATCTAACTTACTGATACACCTAAACTACTGATATCCTAACACCACTGATACTACCTAACTCTACTGATACTACCTACACACTGATAACTAACCTAACACTACTGATAATACCAACACTACTGATACTACCTAATCACTACTGATACTACCCCACCCTACTGATACTACCTAACACTACTGATACTACCAACCTACTGATACTACAACTCTAACTCTACTGATAGCCTACCTAACTCTACTGATACTACCTAACACTACTGATAATACCTAACCCTACTGATACTACCTAACACTACTGATACTACCAACACTACTGATACCACCCAACACTACTGATACTACCTAACTCACTGATACTACTAACCACATGATACTACCTCACTTACTAACACTACTGGTATACCTAACACTACTGATAGTACAACTAACACGACTGATACTACCTAACACTACTGATACCACCTAACTCTACTGATACTACTTAATACTTCATTGATACTACAACACTACTGAGCTACTACGAACATACTGATACCTAACCACTGATATACAATACTACTGATACTACACTAACACTGCTGATACTACCTAATTCAACTACAATGATACACCATACACAATGACACTAAATACACTTGCACATCACTGATACTACTTTTTGATATACTGATACTACCTAACACTACTGATACTACTCTCAACTCTACTGGATACTACTTCTAACACTACTGATACTACCTAACTTCTACTACTACTGGATAGTACTTAATACCATTGATAATACTAACACTACTGATACTACTCTAACACTACTGATACTACT